>NC_056737.1:487154636-487184636 GCF_019279795.1 Protopterus annectens | reverse complement strand
CAAAAGCTTAAATCTATACCTATATACTATTTTGTTTAAACATTATGGTGGTGAGAAAAAAAAAACATTTATTTAATGTCATTGTACTTTCACAAGGCTATTTCAAGTTGTTGACTTTGAGGGAACATGGGTGCAATTCTTGGCTAGGCTAATAAGGGCCTCCGGGCCAATACCTAGTATCACCCTATGAACCTATGTACCTATTTATTCTACTCTTTCATATATTCTTCTTCATTTTGATGTTATACAGTACTAATTCATGAAATGTTGTGATGCTTTTGATATTAGAATAGTTATATTATCTAAATGGTCTCACCTCAATTTTACTTCATTAGGGTTACTTAATGTTTTGAAGAGACAGCAGAATGAACATATGAATATTTAATTTATTTTACATTTGTTAACCAGGGGTGTCTGAGCCGAAAAGGCCCTCTTTCAGAAGAGGCCTGGGGAGAAAAGCTCCACACAGAAAAATAATTACAGATGTATTTAGATATGATCAGTATACACAAATTACAATAGACATGTTTTTACAGTGGTATGCAGCACATCAACAGTTACAGTGCAGAGAACAAACAAGAAAATATTAATTTAAAAATAAAAGGTAATTAATAGATTTGTGGTGTGCAGCTAAAATTTGGAACATAGGTAGAGTACATACGTAGTATACAGGTACAGTACATACACTGTCCATTAGCCAGTGTTTGTAAGAGTGAAAACTATTATCAAGTACTCTAGGTTTAGTATGTGTATCTTATCTGCTTTCACTAGCCTGGGGAGCAGTCATGGCACTGCCAACTTTGCTTGAGATGTTGCCTAATGAGGTTTTTAAAGGAGGCGTTGGACGATATGTTTTGCATGCTAGTGGGGGGGGGGGGGGTTCCATTTCGTAGCCACTGAACAACTATATCGTGAGTCTCCAAAGCTATTATAGCTGTTGGTGACTTATAGTAGTAGTTTGCTTGATGAGGCCTTTTGGCTGAGTGATGTTGTACTAGGTTTTTGAGGGCAGGATACTTATTGGGGAGGTAATAGAGTGACAGAGGCAGAGCTGATTGTAAGTTAGGAGGTTGGGCAGTTCAAGCCAGTAGAGCTGGCTGAAAGCAGTACAGTGATGACTTCTATATGAGCAATTTTCAACAAAGTGGGCAGTTCTGTTATAGCAGGCTTCCATTTGACTTAGTTCAGTTTTGTTGACATTAGTCCGAATGGGAGATGCATAAAGTAGGGTGGATAGAAGTTGGGAGTGAGCAATGGCTGATCTTGTGTTCTTGGTAAGAAACGGTTTGATATGGTAGAGTGATCCCAGTTTGGCATATACTTTTTTAATAGTTAAGTTGAGATGACTATCAAATAGGGTTGCCACCTTTCATCGTGGCTAAAACCGGAGTAAAGCCACAGCCACTGGTTCTTCACCTCCTGATCAGTCATAGGTTGATCCCATTTGCCCTTAGGATACCCTTATTTTAACCAGGTAAATGCTGCACATATTTATTTACTTAAAATTAGAAGTTATGTACCTACCATAATGTTCCATATTAGTTGTCTTCTCTCGCCTTCTTTCTTGCTGGATGGGTTTGGAGCCGACTCGGCACTTGCTAAGCTCGAGAGCTAATTTTACCAGCTCGAGGCAACCCTATATCCCATGATGCAATGCGTGACTACCTCAGATCTCGTTTGGTAGCTATGAAAAAACCCTGCCAGAAAATCTTCTTCCCATAAAGGAAGAAGAGAAACTAAATGTGGAAAGAAACAAGGCCAATAACCACTAAGAGTAGTGACACTTCCTACTGGGAGCTCATGGAAAGAGTGAACCATATCCAGAAAAGAGTACAACTTCAAGGTCTGTCCAGGCTAGGGGGAAGGAGGGAGGGACGCAAGAAAGAAGGAGAGAGAAGACAACTAACATGGAACGTTATGGTAGGTACATAACTTCTAAATGTTAAGTTGTCAAACTCGCCTTCATTCTTGCTGGATGGGACCGCGTCCCTAGCACCTCTATCCTGGGTGGCTCAATGGAACAGACTCTTGAGAACTGTGGAACCAAACCTAGCCCTGTCCCTGGAGGCCAAGTCCAATTTGTAATGAGAAACAAAGGTGTGAGGAGTGGCCCAAGTGGCTGCCGCACAAATGGTGTCAATAGGTAGCCTATGCTGAAAAGCTGTGGAAGTGGCTAGGCTCCTGGTAGAATGTGCTTTTGGTTTCGAGGGCAGTTGCTTGCCCCTAAGAAGATAAACATAAGAAATGATAGAAGACAGCCATCTGGATAAGGTCACTTTGGAGACCGGAAGACCTTTCCTGTTTTCCGCATAAGAAAGAAACAGTTGATCAGATTTCCTGAATTGTTTAGTTCTGTCCAAGTAATACCCGAGTTGACGATGGACATCCAAACAATGAAGTTTTTGTTCAGCTTTGTTAGAATAATTAGGGAAAAAAAACTGGCAAATCAATAGATTGGTTGATATTTGTCTGGGAAGCAACCTTGGGCAAAAAAGATGGATTAGTTCTTAAAGATACCCTATCTTTGTGGAAAACCAAGTATGGGGAACGGACACAGAGAGCCTGAAGTTCAGACACCCTTCTGGCTGAAGTAACAGCAACCAGAAAAATTGTCTTCCAGGAAAGAAGTTTTAATGAGCATGTAGCAGCCGGTTCAAAGAGGGGTAGTATCAAGGATGCCAGCATTAAATTCAAATCCCATTGCGGAGGGGGATCTTTGATAGGAGGTTTTAGGAGAAATATCCCTCTCAGAAAGGCTTAGCAAAGCTTGTGGGACATAATATTTTGATCCACTAAGCCAACATGAAAATTTGAGATAGCTGCCAATTGAACCTTAACTGTAGATGGAGAAGAACCCGATTGAAAAATCTCAGCTAAGAATTCCAAAACTGAATGCACTGGAGCAGTAAAGGGATCTATGTCTCTAGACTTTGCCCCGAAGGAAAAACGTTGCCATTTACTAGCATAAATCCTTCTGGTAGAGGACTTTAGAGAAGCTACTATGATCTCTCTAACAGGGTCAGAGATCATAGGAAGCCTGGCTAAGGAAGGAAGTGGAGCAACCAAGCAATGAGGTTGAGGGAAGGAATGGACCGGTGCAGTTGACCCGAATGGTGGGTCAGAAGATCTGGAACTGGGTCCAGATGCCAAGGCTGCACCAAGAGATGACGATGCAGGGATGGAAACCAAATTTGTCGAGGCCAGTAAGGGGCAATGAGAATCAACTTGGCTCTCAATACGGTAGCTTTCTGAATTACTTGAGGTATCAGTGGGAATGGAGGAAAGGCATAAAGAAGTCCCCGGGGCCAATCCTGGGTTAGAGCGTCTCTCGGGGGATGGCCTGGTAGAGGAAAGAGGGTGAAGAAGTCTGGGCATTTGCTGTTTTGGGGTGTAGCAAAAAGGTCGCAGCAAGGGACACCCCACTTCTGAAAAATCTCGTCCACTACCGATTGTTTGAGAGACCACTCGTGTGGCATGAGAATAGCTCTGCTCAGCCTGTCCGCTAAGAGGTTGGATTTCCTGGGGAATATGCGTTGCTATCAGAAACCGATAACAGGAGATTGCCCATTGCCAAAGTCTGAGAGCTTCTCGACACAGTGGATAGGACCTGGCCCCGCCCTGCTTGTTGATATACCAGATTACGGACATGTTGTCCGTCTGAACTGCAATAGTCCCTAAAGGAAGAAAGTCGCTGAGGGCTTGCAACGTTAAAAGCACTGCTCTCATCTCTAGGACATTTATGTGCAGATGGTATTCTATAGGTTGCCAAGTCCCATGGACCATCCTGCCCTGATAATGCCGGATCCTACATGGTCTGCTGGCACTAGTTGGATGGCTCTTTTTGCTAGGAGCTTTGATACCTCCAGCTTTGCCAATTCCCTTAGACCGGGTGAAACGTCTGGAAGGGATTGATGAGGAACGGGATATCTCTCGAAAGGGATATTGTAGCCCTCGGATATGATCGACTGTACCCATTTGTCTTGAGAGGGGGAACACCAGGCTATTGGGTACAGCGACAATCTTCCCCTGACTGCCTCCAAGGGTGGACAGTCGGGCAGCACCTCAGGGATGCTGGAAGGGTTTATCAGAGAGAGGCTCCCTGCTACCCTGATTCTGTGGACCCCCTCTGCCCCTAGGGCGGCGTCTATTGTTATTACCCCCTCTGCCTCTGGGGGTAAACTGACCACGTGTATCCAGCGCGACTCCCTGAGATTTACGAAACCACATTTCCCCCCCCTTCTGACCTTTTGGATAGGGTCTTGAAGGGGTGGAGAAATGGACTCCTACGGCAGAAAGAGTCTTGCCGTCTTGCTCACACCTGGTCAATGTGTCCTTCATCTGAGGCCCGAACAAAGCCGAACCATCGAAGGGAGTATTAGTGAAGGACGCCTTAAAGGGATCTGCGAATTTACAAAGCCGCATCCAGGCCTGACGCCCAAGTGCCACTCCTGTGCCTGCTGCTCTACTCGCTCCATCGGCTGCATAAGAAAAGTGCAGCATGGAGGAGTTAGTTATAGAATTTAGGATTCCTAGCTGCGAGGCAATCTTTTCTCGAGCCCCAGCAGCTGACGGATCCTGAACCACCTCACCTAGTTCCTTGAGAATGTCTCTCTGAAGCCTGGTAAAGTGACAGAGATAGTTCAGCGAACGCATAGCAAAGGTCGCTGAAGAAAACATCCACTTACCGTACCTATCCATGGTCCTAGAGTCCTGGTTAGGAGGATGGACAGGTACAGAAGGATCAGCAAGTTCCTTCTTGGTGGCCGCCGCCACCACCATGGCATCAACAGGGACACCCTTGGTAAGAAACGGTTTGTCTGAAGGGGCCGTGATGAATTTAGAGATCCTCCTGGGGACTGGTTCCACAGAATCCGGCCACCCGCCTTCCGAGCCACCACTTGCATGAGCGGGTCAAAAGGCGGAGACACCCAGGAGGTGGAGGGTCGAGATCCAAAAGCCTCCAGGTATACCGACTCATCCTCGGAGGGGTTAATGGAAGGCCAGTTCCCTCTGCTTAAGGAGTTCCAGGATGTCTGAAAAAGAGACATCCTCAGAGGGGGACCGTGGGGAACCCTCCAACTCATCTAAGTCGGTATCTGATGTCGTAGACTCGGGGGAGTCTGTGTGCTTCCTCTTGCACGTCCTCTTACGCAGGGGTTCTCCAGCAGGATCAGGAGAAACCGCGGGAGAGGAAGTTCTTCCCAATGGGGAAACCTGGGGCGATGGATCTCTGGGTCTGGGAGCAAGAGAATGGCAAGAGACATCAACAGGCACCGAAGAGGGGGGAGCTAATGGAACAGACCGTTGACTCAGCTCCGGGGCTAGAACACTCTTCATCACCTCGAAGTCTCCCCTCCCAGGGAGGCCAGAAGACTCCCGCTCTGAAGAGACAGGAATCCCCGGTCCCACCGAAAGAGAAGGCTCCGAGGACGATGTCCGTGCCGAGCTCACCAATGCCGAAGCTCCAAGAGGGAGAGCGGGGTCGGACAAGGGTCCGATGCCACTCGCCCCCTCGAAGCAGACAAGGGAGACCAGACAACCGAATCCCTCCAAGGAAGGTTTCATGGAGGAAATCGGAGTCGAAGACGACGGAGCCGACAGGGGGAGTATCAGCTCCAGCGCACCCACAGTCACCGTTCCGAGAAGCTCCGGCTCCGAACTCTGAAGGAGAGTCGGAGGAGGAATTTCAGGGGGATGAGAAATAGCAGTCGTCTGCTGAGACGGGCTATGGAGCATTTGGGCCAGCGCCTGTGACTTCAACAGTCTACTTACCACCCTCTCTAAGTCATGGTCTGACAGCCTGGAAGACCTTGAAGATAGGCTCCGATGGCTCCGCTCCAAAAGTAGAGGAGATCCCGGAGCAGAGCGAATCGACTCCAGGGAAGGAGACTGAGATCTCTTCTTGGATGGAGCCATCGGAACCGAAGACCCTTCGGTTCCAGATGGAGCCGAAAGCTTATCGGCTCCAGTGCTGGTTAAAGAGACGTCTGCTCCGGTCGGAGCCGACAGTCATAGGTACTGGTGTATCGGAGCCAGACAGAGCCGATACCACTACCTCCTATGTGGAAAGATCGGCTCCAGTCGAAGCCGATCTCAACTCCGAAGGAGTCGGAGCCACCGCCAAAGGCTTAAGCACCACAGCCTGGGCTTTAGGTGGCTTAGAGGGCTTAGCCGACCCAGTCTTAGTCGGGGAACCCTCTGGCTTCAACAAGCCACGTAGAATCAGCTTGTTTCTACATTCCTGCAGGACTCTCTGGCTAAAGGAGTGACAAATAGCACAGGAGTCCTGCAGGTGTAAAGGCCCCAGGCAGTACACACAAGAAGTGTGACCGTCTGTCAGAGACATTTTCTGACAGCACGAGTCACACTTCTTGAAGCCTGAGACCTTCACTTCCTTTGACATAGTATGCCAAAACACACACAGACACACACCAGTCACACAGTTATCTAAACAGAAAAAAGGGGAAACTGAAAAACACAGACACTCTCCCTGACAGAAAATAAATGGAAGGGAGGCTTAAGGCCTGAGGGGAGGAAAAACTATCCCTGTATAAGGAAGAAAAGGGAATATAGGGCAAAAGGATATATATATATATTAACACTAACACTAGAAGTGAAAACTAGAAAAAAAGGGGAAAATTTTCTCTGACTAACTCTAGTATAAATCCAAAACTTTACCTGAGCTGGTAAAACGAGACCTCTTCGCGAAGCGGCAAACGAGATCTGAGGTAGTCACGCCTTGCATCATGGGATATAGGGTTGCCTAGAGCTGGTAAAATTAGCTCTCGAGCTTAGCAAGTGCCGTGTCGGAGCCAAGGATCGGCTCCGAACCCATCCAGCAAGAATGAAGGCGAGTTTGACAACTTAACATCAGCTTTTAAATTTACTTTCATACATACAGACATACATAAATAAGTAATTCCATACATACATACATAAATAAGTAAACAGGCACACACATTACATGTGAACTTGTGATTTCATTTCTTTAAAAAATAAACAAGCAAGCAGACACACAGGTCTCATATGAAGTCATGGTTTTGACTATTTTGCAATTAATGACTTATTCTGGCATACATTGCTATTTTTGATATAATGTAACAGTTTTACAGAGAAACAGTGTAAATTGCAATGGAGTGCAAATGTGATATTTTGTTGCAAACATACAATCTGCTGATCAATCATGTAAATTCAAGATTTCTGTAATATACACTCATTAGCTTAAAGAATACAATTATATCTAAAAATAAAACAAATAAAAATAGAGGCATCCTTGGATATGTAACATAGCCACTTGATTAAACAGCTAATTTATATATTTTCACATTTTATATACATGTACATACATACAAATATTTTAAGCTGGGCAATAATGCCCTTGCAAATGTACGCGAACAGTCATTTCCATATAAGTGAAAAAACGCATTCTTAAATTCTGAAGTAGTGCTTGCTTTAATATAATTAGAAATTTTATCCATGTGTCAGCTACTCAGAGTTCGTTAACATTTCTCATTCCTAAATCATCGCCTACACAGATTTATCTGATTCTTTATTACTCCTTGATAACTCAAACATTCCGAGAGGTAGTTGTGTCTAATTATTCTACTTAAATATCAATATGAGATGGGTGGCATGAGAATAGCTCTGCTCAGCCTGTCCGCTAAGAGGTTGGATTTCCTGGGAATATGCGCTGCTATCAGAAACCGATAACAGGAGATTGCCCATTGCCAAAGTCTGAGAGCTTCTCGACACAGTGGATAGGACCTGGCCCCGCCCTGCTTGTTGATATACCAGATTACGGACATGTTGTCCGTCCTGAACTGCAATAGTCCCTAAAGGAAGAAAGTCGCTGAGGGCTTGCAACGTTAAAAGCACTGCTCTCATCTCTAGGACATTTATGTGCAGATGGTATTCTATAGGTTGCCAAGTCCCATGGACCATCCTGCCCTGATAATGCCGGATCCTACATGGTCTGCTGGCACTAGTTGGATGGCTCTTTGCTAGGAGCTTTGATACCTCCAGCTTTGCCAATTCCCTTAGACCGGGTGAAACGCCTGGAAGGGATTGATGAGGAACGGATATCTCTAAAGGGATATTGTAGCCCTCGGATATGATCGACTGTACCCATTTGTCTTGAGAGGGGAACACCAGGCTATTGGGTACAGCGACAATCTTCCCCTGACTGCCTCCAAGGGTGGACAGTCGGGCAGCACCTCAGGGATGCTGGAAGGGTTTATCAGAGAGAGGCTCCCTGCTACCCTGATTCTGTGGACCCCTCTGCCCCTAGGGCGGCGTATTGTTATTACCCCTCTGCCTCTGGGGTAAACTGACCACGGTATCCAGCGACTCCCTGAGATTTGAAACCATTTCCCCTTCTGACCTTTTGGATAGGGTCTTGAAGGGGTGGAGAATGGACTCCTGACAGAAAGAGTCTTGCCGTCTTGCTCACACCTGGTCAATGTGTCCTTCATCTGAGGCCCGAACAAAGCCGAACCATCGAAGGGAGTATTAGTGAAGGACGCCTTAAAAGGGATCTAATTTACAAAGCCGCATCCAGGCCTGACGCTTCAAGTGCCACTCCTGTGCCTGCTGCTCCCATCGGCTGCATAAGAAAAGTGCAGCATGGAGGAGTTAGTTATAGAAATTGGGATTCCTAGCTGCAGGCAATCTTTTCGAGCCCCAGCAGCTGACGGATCCTGAACCACCTCACCTAGTTCCTTGAGAATGTCTCTCTGAAGCCTGGTAAAGTGACAGAGATAGTTCAGCGAACGCATAGCAAAGGTCGCTGAAGAAAACATCCACTTACCGTACCTATCCATGGTCCTAGAGTCCTGGTTAGGAGGATGGACAGGTACAGAAGGATCAGCAAGTTCCTTCTTGGTGGCCGCCGCCACCACCATGGCATCAACAGGGACACCCTTGGTAAGAAACGGTTTGTCTGAAGGGGCCGTGATGAATTTAGAGATCCTCCTGGGGACTGGTTCCACAGAATCCGGGGCCACCCACGCCTTCCGAGCCACCACTTGCATGAGCGGGTCAAAAGGCGGAGACACCCAGGAGGTGGAGGGTCGAGATCCAAAAGCCTCCAGGTATACCGACTCATCCTCGGAGGGGTTAATGGAAGGCCAGTTCCCTCTGCTTAAGGAGTTCCAGGATGTCTGAAAAAGAGACATCCTCAGAGGGGGACCGTGGGGAACCCTCCAACTCATCTAAGTCGGTATCTGATGTCGACTCGGGGAGTCTGTGTGCTTCCTCTTGCACGCCCTTCTTACGCAGGGGTTCTCCAGCAGGATCAGGAGAAACCGGGAGAGGAAGTTCTTCCCAATGGGGAAACCTGGGGCGATGGATCTCTGTCTGGGAGCAAGAGAATGGCAAGAGACATCAACAGGCACCAAGAGGGGGAGCTAATGGAACAGACCGCTGACTCAGCTCCGGGCTAGAACACTCTTTCATCACCTCGAAGTCTCCTCCCAGGGAGGCCAGAAGACTCCCCTCTGAAGAGACAGGAATCCCGGTCCCACCGAAGAGAAGGCTCCGAGGACGATGTCCGCGCCGAGCTCACCAATGCCAGCTCCAAGAGGGAGAGCGGGTCGGACAAGGGTCCGATGCCACTCCTCGAAGCAGACAAGGGAGACCAGACAACCGAATCCCTCCAAGGAAGGTTTCATGGAGGAAATCGGAGTCGAAGACGACGGAGCCGACAGGGGGAGTATCAGCTCCAGCGCTCCACAGTCACCGCTCCGAAGCTCGCCCGAACTCTGAAGGAGAGTCGGAGGAGGAATTTCAGGGGATGAGAAATAGCAGTCGCCTGCTGAGACGGGCTATGGAGCATTTGGGCCAGCCAGACTTCAACAGTCTACTTACCACCCTCTCTAAGTCATGGTCTGACAGCCTGGAAGACCTTGAAGATAGGCTCCGATGGCTCCGCTCCAAAAGTAGAGGAGAAGGCAGAGCGAATCGACTCCAGGAAGGAGACTGAGATCTCTTCTTGGATGGAGCCATCGAACCAAGACCGGTTCGAACCCAGATGGAGCAGCTTATCGGCTCCAGTGCTGGTTAAAGAGACGTCTGCTCCGGTCGGAGCCGACAGTCATAGGTACTGGTGTATCGGAGCCAGACAGAGCCGATACCACTACCTCCTATGTGGAAAGATCGGCTCCAGTCGAAGCCGATCTCAACTCAGTCGAGCCACCGCCAAGGCTTAAGCACCACAGCCTGGGCTTTAGGTGGCTTAGAGGGCTTAGCACCCAGTCTTAGTCGGGAACCCTCTGGCTTCAACAAACCACGTGAATCAGCTTGTTCTACATTCCTGCAGGACTCTCTGGCTAAAGGGTGACAAATAGCACAGGAGTCCTGCAGGTGTAAAGGCCCCAGGCAGTACACAAGAAGTGTGACCGTCTGTCAGAGACATTTTCTGACAGCACGAGTCACACTTCTTGAAGCCTGAGACCTTCACTTCCTTTGACATAGTATGCCAAAACACACACAGACACACACCAGTCACACAGTTATCTAAACAGAAAAAGGAAAACTGAAAACACAGACACTCTCCTGACAGAAAATAAATGGAAGGGAGGCTTAAGGCCTGAGGAGGAAAAACTATCCCTGTATAAGGAAGAAAAGGGAATATAGGGCAAAAGGATATATATATATTAACACTAACACTAGAAGTGAAAACTAGAAAAAAAGGGGAAAATTTTCTCTGACTAACTCTAGTATAAATCCAAAACTTTACCTGAGCTGGTAAAACGAGACCTCTTCGCGAAGCGGCAAACGAGATCTGAGGTAGTCACGCCTTGCATCATGGGATATAGGGTTGCCTAGAGCTGGTAAAATTAGCTCTCGAGCTTAGCAAGTGCCGCACGGAGCCAAGGATCGGCCCGAACCCATCCAGCAAGAATGAAGGCGAGTTTGACAACTTAAAACAGTTTTTAAACTTACTTTCATACATACAGACATACATAAGTAATTTTATACATACATACATAAATAAGTAAACAGGCACACACATTACATGTGAACTTGTGATTTCATTTCTTTAAAAAAATAAACAAGCAAGCAGACACACAGGTCTCATATGAAGTCATGGTTTTATTTATTTGACTATTTTGCAATTAATGACTTATTTAGGCATACATTGCTATTTTTGATATAATGTAACAGTTATACAGAGAAACAGTGTAAATTGCAATGGAGTACAAATGTGATATTTTGTTGCAAACATACAATCTGCTGATCAATCATGTAAATTCAAGATTTCTGTAATATACACTCATTAGCTTAAAGAATACAATTATACCTAAAAATAAAACATAAATAAAAATGGAGGCATCCTTGGATATGTAACATAGCCACTTGATTAAACAGCTTATTTATATTTTCATATTTTATATACATGTACATACATACAAATATTTTAAGCTTGGGCAATAATGCCCTTGCAAATGTACCGAACAGTCATTTCCATATAAGTGAAGAAACGCATTCTTAAATTCTGAAGTTGTGCTTGCTTTAATATAATTAGAAATTTTATCCATGTGTCAGCTACTCTTACAGAGTTCCAATTACATTTCTCATTCCTACATCATCGCCTGCACAGATTATCTGATTCTTTATTACTCCTTGTTAACTCTAAACATTCCTAGAGGTAGTTGTGTCTAATTATTCTACTTAAATATCAATATGAGATGGAGTAAAAAGTTCAATATTTTAATCTGTTGTAATAGTTTAAACTTTCAGATCCACGGATGCCCTTGGTATATTTTCTATGTGCTCTTTCCAATATAATTAAGCTAATTTTTATAATAAGATTTCTAAATTATTATTCCATACTCTACTTTGGGCCTAGTGTAACTTACAATCCATCATTTCATCATTTCTGATTTCCTAGACTTAATATAAATCTTTTTTTTTTTTACAGCCTATAGATCTAAAAATGATAGTTAACCAATTTGCTGATATGAACAGACAAAAATACCCTAAAAAGGATTTACCCATGTACCCCGATTCTTGAATGAATCCACATTTTAAATCACCATGTGCTGTATTAAGTACTCATCCTTTAATCTATCTCTCTCAAATCTCATAGGCTTTGCTGTTGATAAATTTATCAGCATATTATTCTCCTGTTCCCAAATGGTTTGAAGTACTCATGTTATTTTGTCCTATCTGTGACAGATGTAAGCTGTTTACCTATTTAGTTAACTGCATGCAGACAACAGAGCACTAGAAATGAAAAAGAGATCAGAAAGATGTACGGTAAATAGGCATGGGACCAAGTGATAGGACACCCTGACTGTAACCTAGAGATTCACCTGTCCAGTTAATGTGTCATTGCCATGTCCTATTTGTAAGCCATGCAGCTATCCATCTTATCAAAATTACATCAGTAAATAGCTGTTCTAATGTAATTATCATTGTTTTGTGTATGATCTTATCAAAGGCTGACATTAAGCCTATATAAGTTACAACACAACACAATTTGCCATTTATAACTGTTATTGCATTATTACAGAGTATCATGTTGCAGGTAGTTATATATCTATTTTCGGGTTCCCTACGTTAGACCGACAGCTCAGAAGATCGCCACTCAAAACACAGACGCCAGAAGAACGAAACCTCAAAAACATGAAAGTTCACATGCCCGACACACCACAATCCTGACACTTAACAAAACAAAAAGTTCACTGTTACACACAACACAAGCAACCCAACAACCTAAAAGCCTACACTACACCTTACACAAAACTGTCTATGCACTAACCTTAACCCAAACCCTAACCCTAAGGTCTGTAACTATCGCACACTCACCTTACCTGCTCCCTCACCCTAAGGTCCATAACTATCGCACACTCACCTTACCCGTTCCCTAACCCTAAGGTCCCTAACTATCACACACTCACTTTACCCGCACCCTAACCCTAAGTCTCTCACTATCACACACTTGCCGGGTCGCGCTCACAAGTTACCCCTGATGGTGTTTTTGCTGTCAGGATTACGACTTGTCAGTCATCTGCTTCATCGTTCTTCTGGTGTCGGTGTTTTGAGTGTCGATCTTGTGTGCTGTCGGTCTAACGTAGGGAACCCCTATTTTCAGCATATGCATACTTATATAGAGTTTCAAGCCCCAGTATTTTCAGTGCCAATAATTCATTATGTAAAATAACCTTCTCCATTTCTTTTCCATAGAAACAAAGTAAAGTTATGGGTCTCTGTGACTCTGGGTTTGTCCTGTTCTCCTGTCCCTTAAATATGGGTGAAACAAGTGCATGTCTCCAATCTTAAGTTATGGGTGTCTGTGACTCTGGGTTTGTTTTGTTCCCCATCCACTAAATATTGGCTGCACCAGTGCATGATCCCAATCTTAAGTTATGGGTCTGTGTGACTCTGGGGTTGCCCTGTTCTCCTTTCCCTTAAACATGGGTGGAACAATTGCACGCCTCCAGTCCTGAGGAATCTCCTCATACTTTAATAACCTGGTGAACAGCAAATACAATGATTCTGTAAGTTCATGCTGAAGTGTTCTCAGGTCATTGTTACTAATTCAATTTCATCCCTGTTCTTTGCATCCAATGTGTGCATATTTATGTTTCAATATAATGTAATGTAATTTAATTTCAGTATCTGAAGTTAACGGGATGTTATTAGCACAACTTTTCACTAGCTTTGTGCAACCAAAACTGTTTTGAATAAGATTTTGTAAATGTATTTATAATCTGTTGTGGTAGTTTGTAGGTTTTACGTCTTACCACATTGTGTGTATATATATATATATATATATATATATATATATATATATATGTGTGTGTGTGTGTGTGTGTGTGTGTGTATATATATATATAGACAGAGGTTTACTGTCAAAATTTTGAAAATTAAAATAATTTTCCACCTTTTGATCAAATCAGTTTTCCAAAATTGGTATTAACGAATTGCCAAAATTTTGGAAATGGTAACATGGAATTGTGACTTGAACACCGGAAGTTTCAATGTCGAAAGTCTGTGTTACTGGCAAAGTTTTTGCAGGGGGCCAAGCCCTCCTGCACTCCCCCACACACCCTACATATTTTATATTCAACTTCGAGATCACACTACAGTGAAAAAGGGTTACATGTCCCGATCCCCACTGGAGTGTGATCAGTTATGAGAACTTCGATTCTACATTATCAAATGCAAAGTACCATTCGCTACTGTGGATTCGAACATTTTTCGTATCGGCATTATGAAAACTTGGTTGGGATGTGAGTGAAATATTTCATTTTCATGTTATTCAAGTGCTTGTACCTACATGGTCAAACTACTGGAAGAGTTCACTGGAGAAAAGGTTTAATTTTGGTGTCATTTCAGTGCTTGTGCATACATGGGCAAAGTACGGGAGGGGACGTTGGGGGAAAAGTTTTATTTTGATGTCATGTAACTGCTTGTGCATACAAGGGAAAACTACTGGAGTGGTTGCTTGGGCTAATGTTTCATTTTGGTGTAATTTCAGTGCTTCTGCATGTGTAGTCACATTGCTAGAGGGATCCTGTGGGAAAGGTTTCATTTTGATGTCAAAGTCCTTGTGCATACATGGGCAGTCTACTGGTGGGGCCTTTGGGGGAAATGTTTTATTTTGATGTCATGTAACTGCTTGTGCATACAAGGGAAAACTACTAGATTGGTTGCTTGGGCTAATTTATTTATTTATTTATTTATTTATTTATTTGCTTTTGTTAACCAGGAAAGTCCACTGGGCTGGTGTGAGCCCATTTTCAGTGGAGGCCCGGGGAGAAAATCTCCAAAAACAATGTACATAATAAAGAATTTGTTTAGAAAGTTAACAGCATTTAACAATATACAAGAGTAACAATATAAGAGTCAGAAGTAACACAGTATGGCTGTATTTTATGGAAGAATTGGATGCTTGGCAAGGTATTCAATATAACAGACAGATTATGAT
The DNA here is from genome assembly GCF_019279795.1 of Protopterus annectens. Classification (NCBI taxonomy): domain Eukaryota; kingdom Metazoa; phylum Chordata; order Ceratodontiformes; family Protopteridae; genus Protopterus; species Protopterus annectens. Next base: position 487,169,701 of record NC_056737.1, on the reverse strand, counting down.
AATCTACACAGACAAAATTTTTACACACTATGTGAGGCAAGATGAGGCACACTGTGTTGTAATTAAGGGAGAGTGGAGAAGAGTATGGTTATCTGAGAGATGAGTCAAGTCAGGAACCAAGTTAGTGAGGAAATGGGGATAGTGCAAGGGCATAGCCATTGAGAGGAAAGATGTTGGTGAAGTGATTTTTTGAATGATGGGACATTATTTATAGTCCAGAGAGAAGGTGGAAGGGCATTCCAGAGTTTAGCTACAGTGAAAGAGTAAAGGTATTGGCCTGCAGGGAGTTTTGGTCTCTTAACTTGGATAAGTGATTAATTTTCAGATCTTAGAGGTCAGTTTGGTTGATAAAGAGTCAGAAGTGAAGCAAGGACTGGGCATTTGGAGGAATTATAGAAGAATTTGTGTGCTGTAGATAGTTGTATGTATATGAGGTGTTATGGGAGTTCTAGCCAATTCAGGGATTGTAATGAGTGACAGTGATGGGAAGAATGTTTTGCCCTGGTCACAAACTTAGCGATTTTGTTATAGCAGCTCTCCATTTTATTTTTTAATGAGGATTGGATGTTTGTCAGAATGGGGGCACCATAGAGGATAGAAAGTAGGAGAAAAGTTTGGGCAAGTGTTTTTCTAGTAGAGTAGTTTAAAAAGTGTTTGTCGGTAGAGGGTACCAAGTTTCTGGTGTGTTTTTTTGATGGTGTTGGAGTTGTGTTGGTCAAAGGCCAAGTTGTCATCTAAGATTACGCCAAGTAACTTGGTATGGGAAACTACCTCTAAGGCAGTCTTGGAGGAGAAAATGATGAATTCAGATTTATTAATAGTGGTACTTTTTGTGGGTGTAAAGGGCAGGAGTTTGGTTTTATTTGAGTTGAGGGCAAGGTGATTTGTCATCCAGGTTTCGGTAATGGAGAAAGCATTCTGGGTGATGGTCATAAGTTCAGTTTCAGAGTTACCAGAGCAGATAATAGTAGAATCATCTGCGTGTTAATGTTTCATTTTGGTGTAATTTCAGTGCTTCTGCATGCGTAGTCACACTGCTAGAGGGATCCTGTGGGAAAAGTTTCATTTTTATGTCAAAGTCCCTCTGCATACATGGGCAATCTACTGGTGGGGCCTTTGGGGGAAATGTTTCATTTTGGTGTCATAACTGCTTGTGCATACATGGCCAGACTACTGTAGGGGTCATTTATTTAAGGGCTTCTGCGTACTTTGGAGGGCAAACCTCTCTCTGGGTGGGGAGAGGACTGAGAATAGCTAAGATCTGAAGTTGAACAACAGTATTACAACAAAAAGTGGCAAAAAAAACTTTTCATTTTATCTTCACTTTGGAACACACAGTCAGTAAGTCCCTTTGAAATGCAGCGATAGTATGTCAGCTGCCCAATGTTTGTCTTGAGAAATCGTACTGGTGCTTTAAACATGCACCCCAAGTTTCCATTTCTACACTGATATTTGTTGCCTAATGAAGTTCTAAAAATGTGGGGAAACATTGTGTTTTTTTTGCAAAACACTTGACTGTTTTAAAATTAATATACCCACGTGCATAGTATCTTTCTCTTAACAGCTACACAAATTATGCTCTAAGGGTTCCATATCTGTTTATCTGAAAATAAAAATAGTAACGAAGATGTTCGAGAACTAGAATTGCCAGGTAACTATTGGGCATTCATTATTACATTTATTGCTTGAATGCACCTAGAGTGGAGCCAGGAGGTTGACTTTGGTCACAAATGACAGCAAAACAATTAACTAAATTATATGTGGCTCCACGATGATTCCTTTTCACTCAGTACAGCCCAGGCAAGTGAAAAGGCTCTGTCAGGACCCTGCAAAGACATGTAAATGGCTGCACTGAGGCTGCCAGAGGTATGCCCAGATATTTTAAGGTCAAGATAACCTCCCTGGCTAAGGACAATCACAAAGCCTTCTTCAGCTATGTCAGGAACCTTAAGTATTATAACTCAGCAGTGTTCGGAAGTGGTGGTAACTTCCACAACCTTCACTGACCCGGGTGGCATAGCAAATCTACTGGCCGATAAATCTAGCTCTAACTTTTATTTATTTATTTATTGCATTTGTTTACCGGAAAAGTCCACTGGGCCTAAAAGAGCCCATTTTTGATGGAGGCCCAGGGAGAAAAGCTCCGACAAGAACATAGATGCAGAAAAAAAGTGAAATATTAATTGGTGCAGAAGTAGAAACAGTGTTACACATAGTGGTTGCAGTAATATATACAGAATATATACATAAGTCAGGAATTCAGTTGGTTTGATTGCAGTAACATATACAGAATATATACATAAAAGCAGAAATTTAGTTGATTTCCAAATGAATTCAGAGTGGCAAAAATGGAGCTAAATTAATCAGCATTATTGTACCAGTATCAACAAGTAAGGAAAGAAAAAAAAATAAATATGGAGAAAGTATCCTAGTAGTAAAAAGAATAGGAATTTAATTATAATATGCAGTGGTGGTGCTGCGGTAGCATTGTTGCCTCATTGCAAGATGGTGTCCCGTTTGATTCTCAGCTAGAGCATCTTCTGTGTGGAGGCATACGTGAATGGGGCGTGCCTTCGTTGAAGGTTGTGCGTCAGGGCTGGTAACCTGGTATGTAAAAATCCACTACCAATCATTAGCAGACTGGAGTTCCGCTGTGGCGACCCCTAACTGGGAAAAGCCAAAAGACACAAAAATAAGGAGAAGGAAGAGGTTAGGTTATAGAGCAGGTACATAGCCAGGAAGAGTTGAGATGACCTCCAGTATCCCCTGTGAAATCCCTTCTAGCATATCCCTCGGGTATCAACAGAGAGCAGGTCCTGGAGGTGCTCACTAAAGCTAAAACCAGTGCTTCAGTGGGCCCTGACAACATTCCTGGTAGCCTTCTAAATAGCATAAAACATGACCTGACATCGTCACTTGAAGCAGTCTTCAACTACATACTCAAACCAGGTTATGTGGCAGGTGAATGGAGGGCCACAACAGTCATCCTTCTTCATAAGGGTGGATCATCAGCTGACCCCAGGAACCACAGATGCATCAGTCTTGACAAGTCTTGTAAACAAAGGCATGGACCAAATTATCATGGAAATGATTAACAAGGACAATTGCAAACAACAGACACTGGACCCATTCCAGTATGGCTTCATTAAGGGAAGTTCTTGCCTGCTTAACTTGTTGACATCTTTGAGAGGGTCACCATGGCTACAGATGAGGAGAAAATAGTGCATACCACTTACCTTGACCTGGCCAAGGTGTTCGATACAATACCCCACTCAGGTATTGTTGTCAAACCCCCAGAACTAGGCATAAATCCCAACATAACTCACTGGATTGCAAGCTGGCTCACAGATAGGACCCAAGAAGTCAGGATCAGTGACACCACCTCCACCAAGAGACTAGTGACAAGTAGTGTGTCCCAAGGTTCCTGGTCATGCCCGCTCCTATTTTAATATCTCTCTTTCTTGTTCCCAAATAATGCTTGATAAAAAAGAAGCAAGCTGGATTACTAGATAGGAGCAACATATAGCCTAGGACTCTATGAATTTATATAATATGTTTTCAAATGGCTTTATTATTTTTTATGTATTTTTTACTCATGTATTCACTTATTTTTGGGAAAATTGATCTAGTTCTTTATTAAATTGTTAGCATGAATGGTTAAGAATATAAAAAAAGCAATATTTTAGTATTAATATTGATAGTATGTATCACAGTTAGATTTGTCTTTTGCCTGTTTTTTAATAGACAACCATAGCTTTAAATGTTTAATCAATTTGAGTCACACTGTGTGAATTTACTATTTAAATACATATTTGTTGGTGTTTTACTTATATCATGCACTGAAGATGCTCCGTAAGTGAAGACATTGCAGTTTGCTTATGGATTTTTCTCTTCTGACCATTGTAACTTTTTGTGAATAAATGGGTTTCATTTTCCTTGTTAGTGCTGGACTTAATTGCTTTGGTGTGTGTGTGTGTGTGTGTGTGTGTGTGTGTGTGTGTGTGTGTGTGTGTGTGTGTGTGTGTGTGTGTGCGCAAAGGAGATTGATATATATGGGTGATAAGCTCTGGAGTGAATGGAAAGTGCTGCAACACGCAGACGAGCGACACCATTTGGTCAACAGACAGGTAATTGACAGGTGTGCAAGATCAGCAATCCATGAATAGGGAAATATTTCCTTTCCTTGGGGATTGTGTGATCTCAGAGTTAGCATTTATAATTAGCCGGGGGTGTGGGGAGATAATTAGTAGGGTATATAAAGTACTGCATAATAATTATATGAATCAGAGGAGGTTGGAAAGTTCACAAAGAAACAGGGGGAAGAGAAGATTTAGGATTTTTGCTTGGAAGTATTTGCATAGGTATTTTAATACCCCAAACAGACTCGAAGAATGTTTACACAAGTAGATTGCAAATGTTGAAGGTTTGATGGGGAAGAAAGAATTAATTGGGAGCATATTTTTTGGGGCTATAATGAGTTTTCAGACTTTAAAATTTCATTGTGGACTACTCTGTCAGAAATAATTCATCTGGCCATGGGTAGCCATCCCAAGTTACTTCACTGGTTCGATCTCACAGGACAAGAGGTCTGTCATCCATCCAAACTTGTCCATTCTGCAACTGACATTGTGGGTAATAGGGTTTAGATCCCTTTCAGGCACATCTTTTCTGAGGGCATGTTCATTGTTTTACAGGAGGAAAGGAAACCCTCAACCAGAAAATGTTCTATGTCCAAAGTGGAGAGACTTTTGGTCTAGTGCCATGGTCATAACCAGGGTCCTCTTTCAGTGGGGGTATGATCATTTGTATGAGTTGCTCCAGTCATACTTGGCCTATTCTTCTGTGAAGGCCCATTTGTCAGCCATTTCTACTTATCTGCCCTCAAATCCTCCTGTGACCTCTCATTTTGAGATCAAACAATTTCTTAAAGGCTTTCTGCATATTAGGCCTCCAAGAAAGCTTATTCCTCTGGGTTCAGGCACCTAGCCAGTGAGACATTTCCCTGTGGTACATTTGACTGGGGACACTTGGCTGAAGTGACATTCAGCTGCAGTGAAATATGGCTGTTTGCAAATTCCCTGTGGACAAAGAGAAGCACACCTTGCCATGCTCACAGCTTTAATAACCAAATGAATGGTGGCAGAAGAAGTAATGAGTGTTGTGCTCAGTGTACAGTACATACTTATGTAACTACAACATGTAGAAGTGTGCTACAGCATGAAGGAAATCCTGCAGGCTACTGTAGTCACATTTATGCTCAAGTATGTGTTTTAGGTAATGTTCCCTAGACACTGTGAAGGGAGTAGTGGTCCACACACTCCAATTATAAAAGCACTGCCCATTGTGCACTGCATTTTTACTGCCACTGACCAGCCTGCTGCTGATGCCTGCCATATTGCCTACTGTCTCATGTTCCCGTGGGGACTATGGACATTGCTTTCCCCCTGTGCATTTGGTTACTGAAACTGTGGGCATGGCAGCGTATGCTTTTGTTTGCCTACAGGGAATTTGCAAACAGCCATATTTCTCTGCAGCTGAATGTTACTTCAGTCATGTGTCCCCAGTTAAATGTACCACAGGGAAATGTCTCACTGCCAAGGCGCCTGAACCCGAGAAGTTCCAGCGCACCTTGGATTTGCACAGACAGCTCAAGCACTATTTGGATAAAGTAGGACTATTCATAAGTCTGATCAGCTTTTTGTTTCCTTTCATTCCAGGTCTTTGGTTTTGTCTGTTTCTAAACAAATCATCTCCTACAGGATATTGGAGGCCATCTTCTTTTGTTATTCTTTTCATGGCAAATCTCTGTCTGCTTTTGTTAGAGCTCATTTTACTAAGGCTGTTGCCACTTGTGGTGCCTTCTTCAAGGGGTTGGACACCAATTCCATCCTTGAAGCTGCTATGCGGTCTTCATTGCATACCTTTACTAAGCATTTTAAGTTGGATATGGTTTCTAGGGCCAGAGCCGGTTTTACTGAAACCATTTTATGTGGGTTTGTTGAAGGTTCTTCTCAGCCTTCCACCTCCCATTCTGCTTCTTGAGCTTTTTTACTCTCCCTTCTATGTAGAATACTGTAACAGTGAGATATAATGACATAGTACAGTTGTGTAAAATCTTACCAAAACAGTAGATGTCTTATTATTCATTGTGGCAGTATTTGATCCCTCCCTCCAACCCCCTGTTGTGTGTGTATGGACTCCTTTGTCCCTATGATGCCTGTTCTCTTCTAGAGCAACTCAGTTCTAGGTAGTTGCATTCGTAAGTCCCTTTTTTGCCCCATGTTCTGTGTGCAGAACATAAATGTGATGTATGGCACAACCAAGATCTGTTTTAAACTTATTTATACATGGCCAAGCGAAGGTCTGTCCACAAAGATACTTCCCTTCTGTACCGAACACTGCACCAGAGAAGAGAAGGACATAAACTATTATGGTAAGATTTTACATAACTGTGCTTTCTGTCACTTTGCTCTGTCATAACTACCATGCATGCCTCTCAACTGTCCAGATTTTACCTGAATGTCTGCATTTTTGCCTCATATTTATGGTCTATTCCCTATAACATTTTGATTTCCTGGGAAATCACTGAGGATTGAAGTTACTAAATAATGACACACATTTGAATTTCAGAATTCATATCCTTCAGAAAATGCACAGTAAGAAGTCCTGTTATTCTAGCAACTTTCTAAGTTTATAAGAGCAGTATTTAAAATTTGTCTTTATTTTGGGGCATTTGTTCCTTATTATTTCAGGCTTTGTCTAGATTTTTGTGCTAAGAGATTGAAAGGTATGCTGTTATATGATTAAGTTGGAATGGAAACAATTTAAAAGTTACCATGTAGGACTAATCATTGTCAGACCAGGAATCAGACACTCGTTAGGTACTGCAAACTGTTAGAATGATGGCAAAAGCTGTACAGTGTCATTTCAGTTATTAGTTTATATTTTCATAACAGTGGAATTAGAAACAGATTCATGTAGATATAAGCTTAAAAGAAAAACAAGTGCTGAAAACATAATACAGTCCAGTAACTGACTAATATGTAGCATGCACACTATGAATTGGGTTTGACTAGTAGCTGGAAATCAGCAAAAATAAAATATAGGTTCATAGGTTCATAGGTTGGTACTAGGCTATCGGCCCTAGGGCTTATGCAAGCCTAGTTATAATGATTCCCTGGCTATTACTTCCCTGGTCCCCTGTCTAACAGGGCGATTGAAGTGATCCCTGGGGTGAATTTCCTATCTCCCATCCAATCGTCAAGGTTCTTTTTGAAGAGGGCCAAAGAGGCGCTCAGCTTGACATGTATGGGCAGTCTATTCCAGAGAATGGTTAGTCTCTGAGTCACGAACCTATCCCTCGAGCATGTTTTGTTCATTGTGATGACCAGGTTTAAATCCCTGGAGCGTGTGGCTCTGAGGGATTTGGATTTCTTTAAGTGTAGCATGTCCAACAGCTCTAGGTTTGACATGGCCTTGTATGTTAAGCAGAGATCGCCTCTGAGCAGGCGATAAGCGGCAGTCTAGCTAGAGTTTTTTTTAGATGGTCAGCATAGGGCATCTGCTTTAGGCTTGTGATTCTTTTAGTGAGGTATTTCTGTAGCCTTTCCAGTTGTTGCAGATGTCTTGTGAGGTACATACCAAATGGGCATTGTACTCTATAATAGGTCTAATGAGGGATGAGTACAGTGGGACAATGACCTCCTTTTTTCTGGATGAAAAGCCCTTAATGATGAGGTATGCCACATAGAAGGATTTCCTGACTGTTGTGGCGATGTGATTATTGAAGGTGAGACCACTGTTCACTTGTGTTCCTAAGTCCCTTATCACACATTCAGTGTTTAGTGTACTGCCACTTATGTGGTAATTCATGGGTACATGGTTTTTCCCAAAGGGGATAACTATACATTTCTTGGCATTGAGCTTGAGCCCATGGCTCTGGCACCAAACATCTGTTTCTGTAAGCCCCTTTTGTAGAATATCCACATCATTTGGGGATTCAATAATGGCTCCCAGTTTGCAGTCATCTGCAAACTTTGTTAGCCAGAGTCCCTTAGTGCTGTCCTGTACTTCAGAGAAGTAGATGCCAAACAAGAGCAGTCCAAGGACTGAACCCTGAGGTAATTCACTTGTCACGTGTCTGGAGCTGGATTTTGAGTCGGCTGCTTTTACAGTGTGGGTTCTGTCAGTAAGCCAGTTGGCAACCCATTGAGTGATGTAGGCATTAATGCCGAGCTTAGTAAGTTTGTCTATGATTCTAGAGTGGGGAGTGGTGTTGAAGGCCTTGGCGAGGTCCAGATAGGCTGTGTGAACCGCCTTGCCCTCATCCATGGCTCTGGATACTGATTCGAAGAAGTCAATCAGGTTGAGGAGACAAGATTGGCCCTTTACAAAACCAAACTGGGTGGGGTCCAGTGTTTGAAGGTTGCCAATGTCTTTGTTTATAAGTTCCATGATAATGCATTACATGGCTTTGCAGATCAGGTTCGTCAGACTGATGGGACGATAGTTCCCGGGATCCAAGGTGGATCCCCACTTGTGGAGTGGAATAACTGTAGTTGTGCATCACTCATTGGTCATGAAGCCCGAGGTGAGACTATATTTAAACTGAGGTGCCAGTTCATTTTGTAGTTCATGTAGCACACAGCCCGGGATGTCATCTGGTCCCATGGATGCTGTATTCTTAGCCTTGGAGAGTGTTTTTTTTACCTGTGTGGTCGTGATTACTGGAATTTGGCAATCTTTTGGTATTGAGCTGGGCCCTTTAGGGGGGTGAGAGGGGGGGTGACGTTTGCACTGAATCAATCTGCCAGGATACTGGTAATATCCTTGGGATCAGTGTATTTAATGCCATTCTGTTGTAGCTCAGAACAGATCGGAGCATTGCCATTTAGATTCTTGACATAGTTATAGAATGCCTTGTGGTTGTCCTTGGAATCTTTGGCAATTTTATTTTCAGAACTAGCTTTGGTGGATTTTATGAGGGATCTCAGCTTCTTACTGAGGCTGGTAAGGGAGTATTTTGCATCCTGGGATTTTCCTCTTTTCTGCAACAGTTTCTATATGAAGTGAAAGGAAAAGATGCATGTATAGTACATTTTAAACTTTGCATCAGTCATGCTTCTAGAGCTGTACAAGCAGCCCGCTCACAAAAATAGTGCATTTGTCTATGAACCTATGAACCTATGAGTATTCAGAAATCAGCACATATCAAACTAGAAGTTGAACAAAGAATGGAAGAGTGTGACTACGAATGTTCCAACCTTCTGTCACGCACTTGCTTTCTATGGAATTATTAGCAGGTCAGAAAGTTACTGCACCAGGCTAGTATTCAAAAAATCAGAACACAGTAAAACATGAAATGAAAGAAAGAGTAACATGGTTTCCACTATTGTTTGCCTCACTCAGATGCTTTCTATAGTTAGAAGCCATGTCATAAAATTGTTGTAGATGTCCGGGATTCACAATCACCACGGAATAAAATATGAAATGAAAGAAGCAAATAACTCTGTTTACTAATGTTTTAAAAGCCTTGCATTACTGATGTGCTTTGTAGAGAAGCAGCAGCAGTCAAGTCGTAAAAAGCCTGAAAGGCTGCTTTTCTGAATGTGTGAAATGCACAGATTAAAGTAATGAATGGTTCACAGGGTATGCTGTTGTCAGTACAACTACAATTTCAGATGAAATTTGGCTGTCACCTTTGAAACTTCCTGCAGACACTTCCCCCTCCCCCTAAGCCAAATGTGAGCATGCTCAGAAAGGCAAACCTGAAATGTAAACAAAGGCTGAATCAAAACAAAAAAAAAAGTTTTGAATGTCCAGCCAGTCATTCAAAACTGCCTCTGTAAGACTTGTAGCAGTTAAACACTGAACCATAGTCCAAGTAGTGTTGTTATTAACTATGAAATAATCATAATTTATTCAGTGTCCAATCTGAAAATTAAATAAAAGTCAATAATTACAAACATTTTAAAGCCCCAGGTAGTAAAGATGTCTACAGTTGCTCCAAAGACATACTGGCCCTTATTATTACCAATGTGCCTATTTCTATTCACCAATTGGCACATCTGTTCACAAACTCTCTGATGTTTCTGTTCGATTCCTTGGTATCTATATTAACCTGTGTCCAGATGTCACTACTCACTGATGCCTTAAAGCCTCTACTCACCACTGCCCTGCTTTCTTTATTTACCGATAACCTGATGTCTTTATTCACTTGTTACCTAGTATCACTATTCAGTTCTGTGTTCATCAGTGCTGTGATGTGTCTACTTACCTCCGCCTTGGTGTCTCTTTTGACCAGTACCTCAGTGTCATTTTTTCCTTTGCATTGCTGTTTCTATTCGCTTCTGCCCTGGCATGTCTATTCACCAGTACCCTGTTGTGACTATTTCCCTGAGCCCCAGTGTCTCTCTTCACCAATGCCCTGCTGTCTTTTTTCACTTGTGCACTGTTTCCTCTTAACATTTGACCTGTTGTTTCTATTCACCAATGTCTTAGTTCTTCTGTTCACCAATGCCCTTGAATGTTGTGTGATTATATACAAATCTCTTCAAAATGAAGACTTAATTATGTTGCTTGAATGAGGAATTCCTTATGCTGTTTAACCTATTTTTGAAATAATCAGATTCAGGGGACATTGGCCTCATTTTGATAATACTGTTGTTTACTGTTACTCCTAGGAAATAACCTTATGAGGAGAATGTGACTCTCTTGTCTTAAATCTTGTTCATAGTCCAGAGTAGGCTTGTGTTCAATGTAGAAGCATCTGTGTTTTCTTGCAAAACATTATAGCATCAAGCTTATAGGCTATACCCTAACCTGCTTGGCCAAATTACAAGGAAACATCTCATAAATGGAAACAGGATAGAATGGCGAAATATGGATAATAATATTAATACTCACAGAACTGAAGGCAGCCTGAGTTCAATGAATTACTGCTAATGGTAAGGAGATCTTAATGGGCCTACTAGTTCAAAAGAAAGGTATAGCCAGGCTTGCAGGTATAGGATGTAAGTACCATATACGTTGATTATTCAAGAAATAAACCTAACAAGGAGTTAAAACCTCAGTTTATGCTTTGTTTGGAGATAGAGAAAGTTATTGTCTCCTTTTAAATTGAAAATAAAAAATTGGATAACAGTGGTGTTAAAATCAAAAGTTATACACAGAACTCTGAACTATAGCTATTTCTGACAGCTGTTATGGTGTATGAATAGGTTGTACAAAAGAAGTGTTTTGCACATTCATTCCAGACTATTTTCCTACTGTGTCAGCTAGAGTGTTTCTTTTAGGATTCTTCAATGGCATTTATGTTCTCGTGATAGCTGCAGAGGACACCAGTATAGTTATGGAGCAAGATCAGGAAGCCATTACATAGTCTTCCCAACATTTACTCATTAGAACATACTGGGGAGAGCTGCTGCATGTTTAATGGCAGTGTACTTTTCACAAGATAACTTATTCAACATCTAGGGATTCAACTAGATGAACTATTTATGGAACAAATTATGTCAAAATGAATTACATTTTTATCTGATTTTTTTTGAGGGAGGGATGGCTCTCCTTTAGTGGGCACACAATTACATATAAGCTCATATCATTAGCCTTTTTCCCCCTATAATTACAAGAGAGGCAAGCAAGTCTTATCCAATGAGGCTGATTATGTTTTCAGTACAAGACTTAACATTTAAAGACCTTTTTCAGCAACAATGAATCTCATATTTTGTTTGATAATTAGTTATGCTATGGAATACCTTTTGCTTTATGGCTGTGTGGGAGATCTTTAAAAGTGTTCCTGGGTAGAGGTGAATAATGGAATGGACAATTTAGAAAAAAAAAAAAGAACAAAAGAAACAGGGCTGCAGAGGAAACTTATAACATGCTTAAGCCACCAAGATCTAAGTTTACAGGAAGGCTTCACTGACCAAAGGCATGGCTGAAGCATATCATACTGATAAGATTATTGTTGTTGTTAATTGATTTATGTGTAAATAATAGTATGTCTGTCCATACTCGTATCTAACATCTAGAACTTAGAATAAAGAAGCAGAGGTCTACTTCTGGGTGAATATCAATGGGCATCATTGTATAGGAATGATGACTTATTTTCCAGCAGGAATAAAGACATTTCTGTAGAACCATTATGGTACTGACTTTCCCAACAAGGGATCTATGAAAAACTTCTAAGCGAGGTGGTGTATTGCCAAAATGGACATAAATTCAACTAGGTTTAGTTATGGCTCTGTTTCCATATCACAACTGCAAATGTTTATTGTTCTGTATATGCTAACTTATAGGTCCTGATAGGTTTTCATCAGTGACATTTTAAATCTCTGAAGAAAACCTATCAAGACCAATAGTTTGGGGTGGAGCCTAGATGGACAAGTGAAAGCAGCATCTTTTAGAGCTCTGTATAATTAGCTTAAAATTCAGGAAAAAATTAATTTATAGGTAAAAGTTTTATATACAGTTATAGATATTTATCTAGGTTGTTTTTCTTGTTTTCCAAGTTTAAAGTAGATCTTTAAAAGTTTCCCTGTCAAAATTACTTAGGAACCAGTTTCTTCTGTGAAAATGTGTAATCCCAAACTCTCCCAGGCTGAAATCTCTTTTAGAAAAGACTTACAACAAATGCCTTCAACAATACAAGAATTGTCTCTGAATATGGATGGTTTCAAACTAACCTATAAAACTTGAAGGAAGGTCGTCTTAAGCAGACAGAGGTTTTCAAGTTAATGTTACAACAACAGCAAACAAGAATTTCTGATATGGAGACTGCCTTAAATGACATTGATGGCAGACTGAAAGAGAATGAAATACAATCGGATTTTTTTTAGTAAAACAAATTACTTGGATCTTAAACAAAACAGACAACCTGGAAAACAGGGAAAGGAGATGTAACATAAAAATCTTTGGTTTACCAGAAAAAAAAGAAGGTCTGGACATAATTACCTTTCTAAACTCTTGATTCCTGAAATCTTAAATCTCTAGGAAGGTTTTTCTTACACCATTGAGAGAACACACAGAGCCATAGGTAAGCTCATTTCTTCTCTTCCTTCATCATGTCCAAGATCTATTATTGTAAAATGTTTATCTTATGTAGATAAAGAACTGTTTCTTAAATCTGCATGGAGAAAACCCCACTGAAATACAAAGTCTTATTTGATTTGACAATGATTATTCCATGAAAACAATAGAACAAAGAAAGATCTGCTGGCCCCTTGTAAAAACATTAAGATAAAATCCCAAATATTAATCCTAGCTAAAATAAGAACTCAATTAACCAATGAAACAAGAAACATTAATAATTTGGAAGAATTGTCTTTATTTGTTAAAATAATAATCTGGCTCCTACAACTGAAGACCTGGTCTGATCCTTTCCTTCACTGAAAAGAACACCAGGGAAAAAAGTGTTTGGAATGATTTAAAGAAAAAGAAAACAAAAACTGACATTATCTCATCTTCTTCAAATACCACCTCAAAATAGCTGGTTTGCTTATCTAATTTTTATTGTACTTTTGCTTATCTGCTTCATTCATTTTTGACATTGTTTAATGTCTCAAAACTCTTAGTGCCTTGATGTTGTGACATTCACTTAAAACATTTGGCTATATTAATTGATATGTTCATATCTTGGTTGCTTGTAGTTTCTTAGCTTAAATTGGTTGAATTCAATTAAATATGTGGTTTTATATTTTTTTTGTATACTTTTATTTATTTTTTTAGGAACTCAAATGCTTTGGATGGCTTGTTTTTTGGTGTCATGGACTTGAAATATAGCTCAGGATGCTTATATGTGGTTTGCATGCAGTGTGGTTGGCATTTGCTCTTCATCTCTCTTTGTGGTCTTGAATGAATGCTGCTGTAGGGGTATGGGGTGGAGTTTGGTATCAGAGGTTTCTGCTTCTCTTTTGGTCATGATTTTTGTGGTTTGTATGGTTTTTGATTGTGTGTGCTGCCTGTTGGAGTATGGGAAGCTGTTCCTGTAAGATTTACTCTCACATGGTTTGTGTTAATGGTTCCTGGACTTTTTCGTAGTTAACACATTATTCCCAAGATCAATGAAAGCATTTACAGTTGTGCTTCAAAATTTTTACTTACTTGACTTGTGGAACTTTTCTTGAGCTGGCAGAGTCACCTTCATTAATTTTCTGTTTGTCTTTGGCAGTTTTGCATTACTGGCTAGCTCAGTGTGCAAGCCTTTACAAATTAACAGGAAGTTATCATGACATTCACGTAGCCACTTAATAATACATGTTTTTTAGCTGTTGCAGATTTGCCTTATTTACAGTTTTTTTTCCTATAAGAAATTCTACTATAAAGAGGTAGGAAGTGAAGGTGAAAGGTAGAAGAGAAGGGGAAATGTAGGAGAAAGAAAAAAAGAAGGAAAAAAAAAAGACTGCTTCATATGTTTCCTATCTCAGCTTTAGGTCTCCTTCAATTTTGTTTGTTGCCTCATTACAATGACTGATCTCCAAAGGACAAAACTTCTATATATGCAATGGTAATAAGATTTAGATAATTATTTCAGCTTTGGGGAAGTCCATTAGCCATCACTGTAGTGTATGTCCCTTTAAATTCATGATAATGTAAAAGTCACTTTTTAAATGACAAAAAGTGGTGCCATTAAATTGTTACACAAAATCTAGCTTATATTTGGGATTTATGTCATACTACTGTGAAGTCTGGTTTAGATGATGATTGCTGATTCGGATGGATTATAGAGCAAAGACAAGTGCAAGCATTGTTTATAATACTTTATTGCATTTGGTTATTGTGGTTTAGTTGATTTAGTTATCTGGGGATAGTGATGTTTATGTTATAGACATGAAATGCTTTGCCTTTGTATCTTGAATGCTTCTTTGTGGTCTTGTCAGCTGTTTCTTGACCTGCTAGGTCAGGCGAAAATATGGGAAGGGGTGGTAACATCTTGTCTCTGTTTACATTTTTCTTGAATATTGTCCTAACTTCTAAGGAGGACTTTATTAAAGAAAGCATGCTTATGGCCGAGTTATACCTTTAGATGGATTCATATACACATACAGAAGAATGCATACACTCAC
>NC_056737.1:487017136-487149636 GCF_019279795.1 Protopterus annectens | reverse complement strand
CTATGGGAACATAATCTTTAAGGTGGACCAAAATTTCATTTTATTTCTTGTTCAGTATCATATTGTCACTTCTCAAAACATTTTTTTTATTAATCTTAAAGATATTTATTTTATGAAATATTACACCTCTATTAGTTCTTTATCATTACAGAGCTCTTTAATTGATATATGATGTATTGTGGGATAATGTTGAATAGTCTATTAGCTATTTTTTTTTTGCTATTGGACTAGGAATTGTTAATTCATTTTACTTACAATTGTATTATGTATCTTATTATCATTTTTACCGTTTTAATGGCCTGATCTTTCTTTTAAATTTTTACTCCAAAAATGTAAGCATATCTCAGTAAAACACAATATTTTATTTCACTATTCTTTCAACTTTATTACTATCACTTAAACAACTTATTCCTTTAGATGGATACTTCTATAATATCTTTGAATGTTCATGGATTAAATAATCCAAGGAAAAGATTGAACCTAATACATTATAAAGCTCAAATAGTTTTACTTCAAGAAACTCATATTAAACATACAGATAAAGATCTTTGGAATTTGGGGAAAATTACAATTTTAGTTCAGTTGAACTTTAAGTCTAAGAAAAGAGGTGTTATTATTTTATGGAAAAACAACTAAGTATTTCCTCAAATAGCATAAATTTGATGATCAGGAAGGTCTTTTTTAACTTACATAATCTTCAAATTTAATAATAAATTAGTCATCTTATATTGGTTTTCATGTTTAGGCCTAAATCTCACTAAGAAAAATCTTGATAAATAATTGATAAATATAAAGATAGTTTAAATATAGGCTGGGATTTCAGCTGCATTCTAGAAGAATCTGATCCAGTAATAAGAGGAAATTAAAATGAACTTCTACAGCTAAAATACTATTAAAATGGATAGATTCTCTTAATTTAAAAGACTCTTTTATTATGTAAAAGTCTAGCTATTTGTTATTTTCTCACCATGATTACAGACCGAAATAGACTGAATATTAATCCCACATGATTTAATTTCTAGTGTATCTTATTTTACTATAATTCCTTGTCCTACATCTGATGATGATATTCTTATTTTAAGTTGTCAAGCTAATTCTAAAAGATTGCTATTGATAACTCGAATTGCAACATATATAACTAAACTTAAGGAATTTAAATTGTTGATCTCAGAACTGAATTAATTTTTGGAAACCAATAATACTTCAGATATAGATATTATGATATGGGACTTGTTGAAAGCTTTTATCTTTGAAAAAAATCTTAATATAGTATAAAAATAAAATCAAAGAATGGGACTCAGAACTTCAGAACATTCAAAATTGACTTCATATAGCTAAATCTAAGGACTTCAAAAAAAAATAAAACTAATGTTTAAGAAATCACAACTTTAAATAAAAAGTACTCTGATATTTCAACTCATAAAACTAACTTTGATTTAGAAAGTTTAAAATTAAATTCTCATTCTTCATCCCCTATACATTTACATAACCTCTCTAGAAGAGTTAAGAGTCAATCAAAATTTAAAAATATTTTAGAGATTGGAAATGAAAGAAAAAAAAAGAAATACCACGGATTTAGAGGAAATTCTTGATGATTTTAAATTTCAATATACTAATTACATATCAGTACTGATTCTCATATTCCTATAACTGAATTCAATATTGTTAATTTTACTATTAAAAAATATATCCAAAATGAATGGATAATATAACAAAAGCTATTACTTATAATGAAGTTGTTGATAGAATTAAAAATTAAAACCTAACAAAGCCGCAGGAATAAAGAGAATAATTTCAGAAATATATAAACTTTTTCCCTCTCATATCTTATCTTTTTCCACAAAACACTTATTGAAATTCAAACTAATGAAAAACATCCTACCTCATGGAAATATTCTTTAATTTCCCCAATACTGAAATAGAACAAAATTCCTTAAAGTGTCCTTCTTACAGACCTATTTCACTTCTGAATAATGACTATAAGACATTTATGACTGTTTATTTCAGATAGAATAAAAGCATACATACAACAAATTATAAAGTTTGATCAGGCAGGATTTATTTATGAAAGGCAAACTCATGATAATATTAGGAGTGTTTTAATTTGTATTGATTTTCTAAATGTAAAAAATAAAGAAGCCTTATTTATTAGTTTTGATACTGAAAAAAAACTTTTGATTCTCTAAACTGGGATTATTTATTCAAAACCCTAGAATTATATGATTTCTTTTAAATTTGATTTCTCTTTTAAGGAATATCTATACAAATAATCTTGAATATGTACAAATAGGCCCCTTTATCTTGGAACATATTCCTTTGACTAAAGGCACCAAACAAGGATGTCCTCTTTCCCCAATGTTATTTGCTTTGGCTATTGAGGTACTTGCTATTTTAACTCAGCAAAATCAAAAAATCAAAGGTAAAGATTTATCTAAGTAAACAGAATAAGAGCTAGCAAGTACGGCTGATGCAAGGCAACCAAGCTAGTATGACCAAAATGAAGACACCAGCACCAATGATGAGCTGAAAGAGCTTTATTAAGCTGAGAACTAGACTGGTTTCAGCACATAGCTTTCATCAGTAGAGTAACACTGAAATAAAGGAAAAGCCCAACATTAAATAACCCTTTCCAACGAGGTAATATGACATAACTTCCTGTCATGGAATAAAAGTATTATAATTAATCAATACACAAACCTGTAAATACAAAAAGCATGTGTATTAATAATGAATTTCCTGCAACATTAAATCTGGCACATAAATATAATATAATAAAGAAAATATCACAATTTATCATTAAGTCCAGGGGAAAAGAGACCCCCAAGTTTCACTATCCATTTTCTTTCCTTGTTATTAAGAATTCCATGCCATCCAGTTTTGAAAGCCCGATTGCCTGTGATGTTATCTATAATGCTAAATGAAAATTTGGCAGTGGGATGATTCAATGCATGTCTGTATAAGGCATTGGTAACCCTAACATTCCTAATATCACCCAAATGTTCAGATATTCTAATCCTGAACTGTCTGGATGTCTGACCTATGTAGAAGGCTTGACAAGTGCATGTGGGAAGATAGACAATCCAATCTGTACTGCAATTACCAAAACAAGTAAATGTTTTGGTTTTGAATATATAGTTACAAAAACTACAGTGTCCAGAGGGATATGATCCAACTAATTTTTCACCCGTTAAGGTTCTCTGATGAAAAACATCATCCCTTGGTGTTATTTTCTTATAATAAGAAAAATGGGATCCCAGTGTCTTACCCTTTCTGTACGAAAATGAACACCTATCCCCCAAGTGGTCCTCTAATAGAGTGTGAGATTTAAGTATGTTCCAATGTTTATCCACAATGTCCAAAAGATGCATAGTATTCCTGCCATATGTAGTAACAAATCTCAAAATCTCCTGGTTAGTCTGCTTATGATGTCTACGATACTGTAATAGTGTATCCCTAGTCTGATTTTTGGTCCATTGCATAGCTGAACAAACTGTATGTTTAGCATATCCCCTTATTAGAAACCTATTGGCAAGATCTTCGTGATGTTGTATCAAATCTTGTTCAGAGGAACATATCCTTTTAAGACATAAAAACTGGGATTTAGGAATATTGTTGATAGTATGTTTTGGATGAAGACTGTTGGCATGTAACAAGGTGTTGTATTTAGGAAATTTACGGTATACAGAAGTTTTTAAGGTGTTATATGGTTGACATTGTAAAAAAAGTCAAGAAAGTGTATTTCATTTTGATGGTAATCAACCATAAACTCCACACCCCATATATTTCCATTAAGATGTTCAACAAACTCCTGTAAATAATCACTACCCCCTTTCCAAACAAGCCAACAGTCATCCAAATACCTACTCCAGATGTCAATTTCAGGTATATATATGTTATGAAGTTCAAACTTAACTACACACAATCTCTATATCTATTTTTTATTTTATTTTTATTTTTTTGTCTTCTTTTTTTTTTTGATGGATAATGTGTATAATAATTCTATATCATAACATCTATATGGTGTACTAGTTGTGTATGTGCAATGTTGATGTTTAGTTTTAACTTATGCACACTTATGTTTAGCTATTATATGCTTTTTTTTTTTTTTTAATAAAAATTTAAAAAAATTCAGCATAGCATGTGACTAATTAAGATTTTTTTATTTAGTTAAACTTTGCCTCTTTTGAAACTGACTGAAAAAGCTTGCTAAAAATTAAGCAAAAGCGCCCATCTGATTTTTTGTTTTTTTTTTTTGCTTGACCCTTTTTTTTTTACTTGGTGGTAACGGAATAAAGGATTTGCCTTTTTTACGAATCATTGTCTCCATTTCACGGTCCTGGAACTACCTTTCCATGTTATGAAGTTCATCATAAATAATGTGTTCTTCCACATATCCCATGTAAAGGTCAGCATAAATCGGTGCAAATGAAGCACCCATAGCTGTACCCTGTATCTGCCAGTAGCAATCCTGTTTGAAGTAAAAAACATTTTTAGTGAGAATATGTTCAGCCATACAGATCAATAATGTATTGAAGCCAGGGGGATAAATACCGGCCTTATTTAACCAAAAATCTAGTGCAACTAATCCCACCCAGTGTGGAATACTGGTGTACAGAGATTTGACGTCAAGAGTATACATTAACCAATGTGGCTCTAATTGTGAATCTGAAACAATTTGCAAAAACTCTGTTGTATCCTGGAGTCTAGCTCTAATCAATGGTAAGAGAGGTTTAAGTTTATCCGTGAGGAATACAGACAAGGGTTCCGTGAGTGATCCAATCCCTGAGACTATGGGTCTACCCGGCGGTTGATGAGAAGATTTATGAATTTTTGGTAATAGGTATAAATACTGTTTCACAGGATCCATAACTGTTAAATGTGATCTGGTGTTATCAGAAATAATACCTGCCTCAACCGCCTCCTCTAAGAAACCATCAATTTCTTTTTTAAAATTGGGGGTAGGATCAGTGGTCATCCTCATGTAGTGATGGGGGTTAGACAGCTGTCTATTTCCCTCATCCCAATAATAATCGGCATCCATGATGACAACCACACCACCCTTATCAGCAGAAAGAATAACTATATTAGTGTTGTTCCTGAGATGTGTTAAGGCTAGTTCTTCAGCCTTGGATAAATTATGTTTAATGGTATTTTCTGAACCCAGATGAAAATGTAGATCTTTGATAACAGCCTGCTGAAAAATAGCCACATGTTTGTCCATCGGAGGGTTGAAACTAGACCGATAGAATCTAAACTCAGAAGATCTTTGAGATGGATCTTGTTGATCTTGTTGTCTGAAAAACAAGTTGAGATTAATTTTTCTACAAAATGCTATAATGTCAGAAACTAAAGAACTTTCATCAACAAAAAAGCCAGGGATGAATCCAAGACCTTTATTTAGTAATGCGTGTTCTTCTGGTGTTAAAACATATTTAGAAATATTATGTACATTAGTACACTGAGTATCTATTTCACTATTGATAAAAAGAGGTTTTCTAAGCTTTTTACCCTTGTGTTTTCTTCCTCCCCTATGTTTCCTACCCCTAAAGGGTCTTCAGATGTACGTCCTCTTTTAGAATCTGAGGAATCCCCAATGTTTATGGATTCCGTGTCTGTTGTAGAGGACTCCTCACCAGAGGTGGTGTTAGTAAAAACACCCTTTTTCAGTATAGATCTTGGTCTCTTTTTGCAAACATATGTAGGATTCTTAGTGCCTTGGGCAAACCTTACCCCCTTATGCGACTCACACTGTCTACCTTTATCATAATCCTACCTGTCCCTCAAGAATTTGTGTAGTTTCTTAGCTTTTAAATTGTTCTCAAGAGCAATAAGTTCCTTAGACAATTTGCTCAGGTTGTCTTTGAAATTGGTATGCTCTTCAAACTTTTTCAAGTCATTGCATATTTTTTCAACTTCCGAAATATTAGTCTGAACTGTTTTATCATAAAAAGATGCCAGTATATTGACAAATGACATAGATGCTTCTTGCTGGGCTTATTGCCAATCCTTAAGTAAAATATCATCAGGTGTGCCAACCAGTGGTTGTACTTTCGTCCTGAGTCCCCTTGGGGTTATTTTTTGATTTTGGTAAGCTTTGAACAATTTTAAATGCCATATATTTGTCCTTAATGTTTTGATTTTCTTACCCATCTGGCTAAATAAAAGAAAGCAACCATCAACTGGATCTAAAGTTTGACATTCAGTAGAACCCACTTGCAATGTACTAATGCCAAACACCTGAATATCATCTTTATCCGCACACAGGCCGGAAAGTAATTTTTGTAGATCCATGACAATAAGTTGCCTAAATAAGGGAGTCAGTTCCAGACAACCAAAGCCAATAGGTGGAATAGCCTGAGCAAATGTGAAGGAACAATATAAAATATCCCAAGTTATAAATATGTGTCAATTTGAGCCGCAGAAGGAAGAGAAGGTTAAGCCTATATCAGTGTAACCAAATAACTTGGTTGGCTCATTTATCTCTGATAAATACACATATAGTAATGATATAAAAATATATACTAACAAATAAACAGTCAACCATAATGAACCTCAGAAAATAGTTAACCAATGATAAAGAATTTAACTGTAGGCACATATAATTAGTGTCTTAGTAGTCCTGACCTACACAATGGCTGATGTGCTAAGTTTAAATGAAACATGAGGAAGGTATATATAATGGATATCCACAAACCAGAACTGTCTGAAAACTATAATTTGCCCCTATCCTCACTGGACCAAATATGGAAAAACTGAACACCTAACCTGAAATACAAAAGGATAAAAGAAATATCTTGCAATTCTAGAAAACACTTAAATAAAAAAATGTTAATGAAAAACAAAAATTATTAAAAATGCAGTATTCTTACCCTAAACTAATTCAATATGGCATGTCTTAGTGTTGTTCAGCCTAAATATACACCAAAAATCATTAATTCCTAAACTAAATAGTCAAACCTCCACATATTAAGCAGTTAAACTACAAAGAGTATATAACAAGTAATATAGTTAAAAGACCAAATGGTTTTTAGTCCATACACAAGTATATTGCTGATGCAATTAAACAAAAAATGGAGTATAAACATAATCCAGTATCAGAAATGGAGACCCAAAAGTTTACAAGAAAACATACACCGCAGTCCGATCCTTGAAAACCAATCAACGAATATGTTGGTAATATTTACAGTACAAAAAAGAATGTCCGTAGTATACTGCATGAAAGTTGCAAAGTCACCAAACACCATACATCTGTTTCCTTCGATTAATAAGCCTCCATAAATAAAAAAAATGTCCATTCAATCATAATAATGATCGAACGACAGAATAAGTTTTAAATAATAACCAAATGGGAATGCCAAAGAATGATCGTTGATCACCAAATGCCCAAAACCAAAGTAATGTACCTGTGAAACATAATCAGGAACTATAATCCAATAGAGAACTTCCCTTAGTCCACAAAACTGTAAAAAGATAATATTTCACCTCCGCCTGATAAAGAAAACGAAGTGATGTCCATGTTATTGTTAATACAACAATCCCACATGTTTGCGAAACCAATCCAAATGGATAAACCTTAGGTTGAATGGACAATGCTCTCCGCGATCCTAATATGTGGTAATACTGTCCAAAATTACCAAGGATAGGCAAACCAAGTCAAATAAAGCATAACCGGTACAAAATCCACTGGAACCATAAGATATAGTAAGCAGGACGTCTTCAAATACACATGCGACCAAAAAAGGTTTCCAAAAGCAGAAAGCTGATGTAGGACGAAGAACAAATAGCCGATGAGGAGCCCTCCTTCACAGACACAGGAACGCCAAGAAAATGGCGCCTCTTCTTAGCCCATTCGAATGCCAACAGCCAGCAGCCAGCAAAAAATATCAAAGTAAACAGAATAAGAGCTCGCAAGTACTGCTGATGCAAGGCAACCAAGCTAGTATGACCAAAATGAAGACACCAGCACCAATGATGAGCTGAAAGAGCTTTATTAAGTTGAGAACTAGACCGGTTTCAGCACATAGCTATCATCAGTAGAGTAACACTGAAATAAAGGAAAAGCCCAATATTAAATAACCCTTTCCAACGACTAGGGATACACTATTAAAGTATCGTAGACATCATAAGCGGACTAATCAGGAGATTTTGAGATTTGTTACTACATATGGCAGGAATACTATGCATCTTTTGGACATTGTGGATAAACATTGGAACATACTTAAATCTCACACTCTATTAGAGGACCACTTGGGGGATAGGTGTTCATTTTCGTACAGAAAGGGTAAGACACTGGGATCCCATTTTTCTTATTATAAGAAAATAACACCAAGGGATGATGTTTTTCATCAGAGAACTTTAATGGATGAAAACTTAGTTGGATCATATCCCTGTGGACACTGTAGTTTTTGTAACTATATATTCAAAACCAAAACATTTACTAGTAGGAACACTGGACAGTCATACAATATTTGTTGTTTTGGTAATTGCAGTACAGACTGGATTGTCTATCTTGCCACATGCACTTGTCAAGCCTTCTACATAGGTCAGATATCCAGACAGTTCAGGATTAGAATATCTGAACATTTGGGTGATATTAGGAATGCTAGGGTTACCAATGCCTTATACAGACATACATTGAATCATCCCACTGCCAAATTTTCATTTAGCATTATAGATAACATCACAGGCAATCAGGCTTTCAAAACTGAATGGCATGACATTCTTAATAACAAGGAAAGAAAATGGATAGTGAAACTTGGGGGTCTCTTTTCCCCTGGACTTAATGATAAATTGTGATATTTTCTTTATTATATTATATTTATGTGCCAGATTTAATGTTGTAGGAAATTCATTATTAATACACATGCTTTTTGTATTTACAGGTTTGTGTATTGATTAATTATAATACTTTTATTCCATGACAGGAAGTGATGTCATATTACCTCGTTGGAAAGGGTTATTTAATGTTGGGCTTTTTCTTTATTTCAGTGTTACTCTACTGATAAAGATTTATCTAACATGTACTCTTCTAAAATCATGTTATTCACTGATGATATTTTATTAACTCATTCTAACTCTGAAACTACGCTTTCTAAACTTGAATTCACAATAGAATTCTTTCAATCCATTTCTGGACTTAAGTTTAATCAAGCCAAAGCTACATTTATAATAATAAATAAAAAAATAAATCTCTTACATATGTAAATCATATTATTGGTTCCCCGGTTACCTCTATTGATTATCAAGGCATTAAATATTATAATCTATGGATGAGATAAGAAATGTTAATTATGATAGTATTATGGATGTAATAAAAATCTAATGCGTAAATGGAATAAACTTTTTTTCATCTGAAGAGAGACTTCACGTAATAAAAATTATTCTTTTTTCCAAGTTACTATATGTAATCCAAGCCCTGTTTCTCTATTCAAATAAACAACAGATTAAAAAAATAAATAAGCTTTTATTAAGATTTCTTTGGTTTCCTCATGGACCCAGAATTGCTTTCCATCACACAAGATCATAAAAGTTGGGTGGAATTAATTTTCCTGATACAGATTGATATGCAAAAGCTGCAGTTTTTAAGAATATATTGAAATGTATTGATCTTAATTATACTTCAAACTGGAAAATTTAAAATTTAACTATTCTAGATAACAAGAATAATATCTTCCACAAATATATTCCTTCAAATGCAAATAATTTGTTTTGGCTTAATCTATGCAATCTAATACAATATAAACTATCGCTACATACTGATTCAGTATATGTAAATCAAATAAAATATTTAAAAATATTCAAATGAAAACATGGTTTGAATCTCTCATTCCTTTCTTTATCACAATTTTTTAAACTAAAATTAATACTCACACATTGGGTTTATGGGAGACTAAGGAATTTGGCTGTTGGTATCATTGTTTTAATGACTTGAAACCTAAAGATACTCAACAACTCATTTTAGAATATAATCTAAACTGTCAAGACTGGTTTTGTTTACTTGCTTTGAAATCTCATGCAAATGATTTATGCTTATACATATACAACTTCAGTTATATGGATGAACCTAAACTTTTTTATTTAATATATGAACCTATATATAAGAGTAAGAACAATAATAATATTATTTCAAAACTTAAAACATATTTTAAAATTCTGGAATCATATCACTTTAGGTAATGCTTCTCACCTTACTTTTCATAATAAATATCAGTTATTATCTTCTGTTAAGCAAACTTCTTGGTCTCAATTTTGGCATAGTTTTATATGGAAATATTTGCATAGAGCTTTTTACCCCTAATAGTATTGTAAAAATAAATGGAAATATTTCTCAATTGTGAAAGAGATGTTCACAAGTATGCAGACCTGACTGGAATCATATGTTTTATGAATGTCCCTTATTAACCTTATTTTGGTTCCAAATAGAGGAATATTTACAAGCTCTATTTTCTGATAAATTTTCTTTAGCAAAATATTTAATTTTGTTTCATTTAAATAATAAAAAAGAGATGTAATGAACTTTAACTATTCTCTTATTTGGACCATTCTACAGTAGCTAGAAAAAGAATCACAAAAAAGTGGAAACTTTCTTCTCCTCCACTGTTTGAAAACGTTCTTCTCTTCCTTAAGGAAACAGCACTCAGAGAATCCAATGTCAAAGATTTAAGAATGCTTCCTAATTTATTCACCAATAATCCTTGGACTAAAGTAATTTCTCTCATTAACTTATACTTGAAGACTTCTGTCAATATTGACTGATCTTGACTAAGAAAAATGAGAAAAAAATGTACCTTTAGCTACATTATTTTACTTTCAGGCCAATGTAAATATTGTATATAGATATTTATGCTTATTCTTTTAAGAATTACTTTTAAGTATGATTCTATTATATCATATGTAATTGTTTTGTCGTTGCTGTTTATTCATTAAAAAATGAGGAAAAAAAAAGACCAACAGGTTTATGAATACAATTTCTTAGATCTTTAATGAGATGCTATCTCCTGTTTCAGTTTGGATAATGAATGCAGTTACTAAAGAGGTAATCCATCTCCCTCAGAGAAGCAACTTAGAATTTAAGTTGTTGATTATAGTAATGAACGCTGAGTAGTAAATATCATCTTTTAGCTTTAGCATTCCTGTATAAACTTGCTTTCACTAAAAGAGAATGAGTATCAGAGTGCAAATGCATGTGTATTACACCAGCATACATTGAAGCCACATTTCTTAGTACTGAAACTTTATTGGTGTCTCATCCTGATATGGATGCACCTTCACTTCCACATAATGAAAAGTATTAATACCAAACACTATGTACTTTGTAAACACAATGCAAGTGGAAGTGAAGTCAATAGGCAGTGTCTGAGCTTGAAATGACTGACCTTGAGCTAGAGGCATATGATCGACTTTGGCCATTTTCTTATACTGATACATATCATCAAGATCTAAAGAGCATATTCAGTCACTTCTTGATAGACATCTGCACAGTGCCATGAGGACGCTAGGCTGTTGAGATAAAATTTGACTTGATTTTTGCTGATATTTATGATATTAAAAAGAAGAAAAAACTCACTGGCTATGTTGCACAGTGGGAATCGGATAGACAGCCATTTTTTTCTGAAGATTTTGCATTGCTGTCTTGATTGTAAGATGAATAGCAAAAGGAAATATTCTTACAGAAGAGTTGAGCCAAATATTATTTAGTAACTATAGGGTCTAAATCCCTTAACCATGTATAACTGGTAGTTACTCACAGAGTCACAATGTAGACCATCACTAAAGGAGATGACCAGTGTAGGAACCCTGATTACCGTTCTCCTGTCAACTCTTAGTGCAGTACTCCAACAAGCTGTGGAGGTATGCATTGTGAGTCACATTCAATTGATCGAGTTTTCAGAAATCCGAACTCCACATGGTTGAGACCATATGATTGAATTCTTAAAAACTCTAAGCTTTTGAATTGAGATCATCATAAAGTGAGGCTAGGGAAATTTACTCCTTTTCTCACTGTAGTGTAATCTCGAGTTGGTATATATAATTTGCAGAGGGGGGTGGAAGGTACAGCCCCCCCATGTAAAAAAATAGATTTTTGTATATTTCTTTTGATGTTAGAGTTCTTTGGAAACTTGATCATACGGTCTCCTTGATATTTTTTTTGAGTTTCCGAAATGTCTGTCATCTGACATAGAACTTGCATTGTGCAATTTGTCACAGAGACTTTGGCTCTGAAACACTCTTCTGTCTAATCATCCCCCACCACACAAATCCTGCATTGTCTGCATCACAACTATGAATCTTGCAAAGAGTTTTGTGGAATTATACTTTATTAACTGAGGATTCTATTGCTGTTTCATATTTTTGTTAAGGAAAGTTTGTTTTCTTATTATTTATAGTTTTATATACTGTTTTGGTGTATCTGACATTCTTCTTAAGAAGCTTTTTTAAACAAGAAGCATCTTTATTAAATTGTCAGTTATGACATAAGCAATCATATATTTGCACAAATGAAAACAAACCATATTGACATAATCTTAGTTACAAGCATTATACATCACATACCATATTGACATAATTTTAGTTGCAAACATTGTACATCACTAATAATCTATCCAGTCATTGTCAGTCAAACATTACATAGCTCATTCAAATACTGCCTTTGTTTAAACCTCATTCCTCCCCTGTATGCATTGTTCCCACAATTCCATTTTGTTTCTATGCAATTTGCTCCTCTCCTTTTCTAAAGATTCCAATTCCAGTTGTTTTATCTCTGTTACTATATTCACTACTTCTAGTACACTTGGTTTAGACTGTGATTTCCATTTTCTAGTAGCTTTGGTCTGGACTTATTATTATTTATTTGTGTGACACAGATTTGAGACATTCCTTTCACCAGTCAGATTTTTTTTAGTCTGTGCTTCATACATTTTATTAAAAAGCTGAAATGAGGTAATGAGACAGGAACACTGTGTCTCACAAGTGTGTAGTTTTCTAGGTTCAGAAGTACAACCTAGTCCAGGACCACAAGGGTGCTTTACGTAAGCTACCCTTAACTTTTTGGAGACATCATCTACTGGTCATATATGCAAAGTATCATTGGAAAACTGCATATATGATACTTTCTATAATGATCCCAGATGTGTGGGTCATACAGAGGATTATAATCCAGTCTCCAACTGTAACCAGTTTATTATTTGTTTGAGATATTGATGCTAAGAAATTCACACTGAGAGCAAAGCTTAGAAGAAAAATCTTGGCATCTGTGTTAAGAACACATAATACAGGGTCAAGATCGGAGACTTCCTCCTAATTCCTTGCAGTTTATGGAGCATTACCTGCTCCATGTACTATCAGTTACAGTTATATAAGAAAAACACACCAGACACCTCAAAATATTTACTTAAGAATTCTGAACAAATCTAAGAATAATGAGGTACAAAGGATAAAACTCAGCAACAGTTTTTAAATATTGCTCTAATTCACTTAAAACACTGATAGAGCATGTTTTACATCAACATGCATTTTATGAAAGAAATTTTATATTTTTATGAAAGGCCTCTTAGATCATCAAGCAAACTACTACTAGAAGTCACCAACAGCTACAATAGCTTTGGAGATGCACTATATAGTAGTGCAGTGGCTAAAAAATGGAACTCTGTCCCCACTAGCATTCAAAACACATCATCCAAAGCCTCTTTTAAAGACCTCATCAGGCAACATCTCAAGCAAAGTTGGCAGTGCCATGATTGCTCCCCAGGCTAGTGAAAGCAGGTAACATATACATACTAAATCTAGAGCACTTGATAATAGTTTTCAGTCTTACTCACAAACACTGGCTAATCTACAATGTATGTACTGTACCTGTGTACTATGTATGTATTCTACCTATGTTCCAAATTTCAGCTGTACACCACAAATCTATTAATTACCTTTATTTTTAAAATTAATATTTTTTGTTTGTTTGCTCCACTGTAGCTGTTTATGTGCCACATACCACTGTAAAAACATGTCTCTTGTAATTTGTGTGTATACTGATCATGTCTAAATAACTAAATGTGTCTGTAATTTTTCTTTGTGGAATTTTTCTCCCCGGGCCTCTGCTGAAAAAGGGCCTTTTCAGCTCAGTCAGACACCCCCGGTTAACAAATGTAAAATAAATAAATAAAATAAATAAATGAACAATAAAAAGATCAAACTCTAATGTCAGGCATTACTGACTAGCTGTAATCTTTAGTGATAGACTAGAAGATCAATAATGTTATGAGGGGCAAGGCAAATATAAGAGGCAAAATCAGGGATGTTCTGATTAATCAGGGGCATTTCAGAGGTATAACAGGCAGAAACGAAGATCTCCTCTGACAGAAGGTAAACAAGCTTTTAAAAGCTGTTAAAACACACTGTTCTGCTCACTTTCTGTATGTATTTTTTTTTTTGCTGGACAGTATTGTTAGTACCTACTGTGAGATACAATCTTAATAGTGTTCAAGGTGCTCTTAACAATGTTTTCTTAAGCACCCGTATGCATTAGTAAGATCAGTTCTTGCCCTAAGGAATAGCTTAAGTTCACCTTTTCCCAGATATTGGCATGTAATCATGGTGCTCTGTGCACTACAAGTAAATTATTGTCTATTGCACAATGGTAGGAGTAAATCATTTAATAAAGCATCATCAGTAGACCAGAACTGCTCTTCTTTATAAGTAAATCCTTTTACAAATCAGTAAGAATAATTATAATATTACTGCTGCTTTCAAAATCCTTGTGAACTACACAGAAAAATGTAAATAAATTTCTGCCATCCCGAATACTCAACCAAGTGACATTTACTGGCTAAGTGACATGATCGCACAGCTATTGTCTGCCTTAAGTAATGCATTTATACTCTCTAGCACATTAAAACATTGCTTTCTAAAGCCAATGCAATGGATACAGCTGCATCAGCAAGAAAAGGTCATAGAACAAAGAACCAGCAATGAATAAAACCATATAATCTGGCAGCACATATAGGTTTTCTGTAACAAATATTAACTATAATCTGTCTAACTTGCAGGAATGGTGTCCTTATAAGCATTGCTGCTACATTTGAAAGCCCAACAATATATCTGATCAATGAATTTCATTCATCTCTGTTCATGCACTGTAGCACATCTGCTGACACCTACAACTAATTTCGAGTCTGCTGAGCGAGAACATAAACTACTAATATTGTATCCTCAAACCTGAATTAAAGTAAATTTGAAGAAGTGTACAATAAATGTGAAACTGGCAGAGAGTGTGCATATCTCATAGTCTCTGAAGAGCAGCCTGCTGGCAAGGAATTTCCTAAGATCTGATTTCATATAAAAGAAAAAGAAAAGGATATCAAGTAAAGTAAATGAAAATATTACTATCTTTGCAGAAATACCTACTTAGCCCAGTAAGACTGAAATGCTTTCAGGATACAAACTAGAAATCATACCCTATCATGAAAATATTTATCATAGCACTATCTTAACACTTTCAGCACTGCAATGTTTTAAAGTTCAGTGCAGTGTATTAAATCTTTTTTGCAGGTATTCATCCATAGCACCATATTAATAACTACCTCACTAACGGGAGGAATTCATGTAAAAAAAAATGTATGCAAACAGCTATATTTCTACCTGATTTCTATCAAAGAAAAGTAATGGTGCTCATTTTAATGCTTTTGTGTTGCGAAACCAAAAATTGTGGGTCCCAAATATGAAAAAAAATATGTTGCGATTTAAGCAAAGAATTTGAGAATTTTGAAACTCAATGTCTGTGCTTTTAATGTGGGGTGCTTATACTTCCCCTTCCCTATCTCACTATCTCACTAGATATGTATACTAACTCCCAGATCAGTGCACCTTGAAAACTCTGAGGTACCCCAGTCATGAACTTAGGATATATCCCCCCACATTTGGGTTTGTAGTTCTGTTAGTCTGAGTATCACAATTATAATCTTCAGATCTTCAATAACTGCATATTTTAGTAGTACTAATACAAGGAATACACTGAAAAATCTTTTTTTTCTCTAGACAAAGTGCTTTTAATGGAGGCTTCTGCTGTCAGAAATCTAACCTTCTTTAACATTTAGCACCTTTAAAGTTAATAGGGTGCACAGGGTGCATGGCCTCACATTAAAAATGGAGCACTTGCATTCCAACATCCTAGATGCAAATTATTTGTAATGTTAGTGCAATGTGAATGCCTGTAACAATGTGTATCACCTGTTACTTTATGGGAGATGAATACAAGTCACTTATGCAAACATCAACAGTGAAAAAATTAATTAGGAGCAGAATTTTATATCATTGCCATATCAAAGTCAAGGCCTCTTAGCACTTTTTGAGGTGGCTTCCCCCCTATACCCCTTACTTAATATAATCAGGGATTTTTCTGAACTATAGGGGAAGAGGAATTTTCCCTACAGTGACACCATCCAAGGAGACAACAGTTTTTGCATTCTGTGGTATTTATATTAACATGGGTTGTGGCCTTGTTATTCTGTCCAGGAACATTTAAGATATATATATCTCTCGGCAGAAATAGTGATCGCACTCAGGTCCACCAAAGCTGTTGTTGTCTTTAGTAAAGTAGATGTAATACTCTTAAACAACTAATATAATTTACTTTCACATTACTATGGTTGAATACAAATATCCAGTATATGACCTCAACAAGGATTACACAGTACAGCAGTAGACCCAACAGTCACATAGATGATGGAGCTAATGCTGACTGAAAGACTTATGAATATTAGGACATCAGCCCTGCAAGACCTGTCATAGTTTCACAGGTATGTGCCAGGCTAGCTGCCTTTATAAATTATTTTAAACCTAGCCAATTTCCCTCTCAAACCTTCTGTCTGTCAGCTGAACACCTTAACCATTATACTAACCCACAGACCCCTCTCTTTCTTTAGCTGTTGTCATGTGCATTTCCGTCTCCCTACTCTGCTCTCTCTCCTTCCCATTCTTCTATGAATATTGAGCAAAAACACTGAATTGGAAAATGTGGCAACCTTTTGTTATTGTTTCCAAGATCAGTATGAATATTTGTAATTTATTATTTATATATATATATATATATATATATATATATATATATATATATATGTGTGTGTGTATCTATATATCTATCTATCTATATATATATATATATATATATATATATATATATATATATATATATGGGTCTACCTGAGATGGTTGACAAGCCATTTGATCGACTTTTATTTGGTCGACAATTCATTTGGTCGACAGGCAGATTTGCCCCCCTCCCCAATGTTGTGCAACCCTGGAGTTGATATATATATAGTTAGGGGGGGTGTGGGGGGCAAAGCCCCCCACATAAAACTGCTTGTTGACCAAATGAACTGTCGACCAAATGAAAGTCGATCATTTGGCCTGTCGAC
Source organism: Protopterus annectens (assembly GCF_019279795.1). NCBI lineage: Eukaryota > Metazoa > Chordata > Ceratodontiformes > Protopteridae > Protopterus > Protopterus annectens. Next base: position 487,132,231 of record NC_056737.1, on the reverse strand, counting down.
CATGTGATAGGGATCTATATATATATATATATATATATATATATATATATATATATATATATATATATATATGTAGGCTCACTTTATAATCCTGAAATCCTGAAATATCGAATTTCAGAATCTTGAGATCATAAAGCCGAAACCTTAAAATCCCAAAACCCAAGAAGCACGAATTTCAAAATCGTGACTCCTACACTAACCATACACCACACACATACACATACACACACCTTTCCCCACACACAGACACACAAACCTACACTACATACAAGAATAGGGGAAAGCCCCCCTGCACCTGCAATGTGGGTTGGCTGCAGCCCCCCACACACCCTATTTAAATATACTAACTCCAAGGTTGCACTACACAGACACAAGCAAACACCACCATACAAGCTACATTCCCCTAGCACACAGACATCACAGTAACAAAACCCACTGACACACATTAAAACCCCTAACCAAAACCCTTAAACATAAATACTTACCTGAACTTCCAGCTATCCATTCACACAGCCCAACACCAGAAGCGCGAACTCAACATCTCCGGACTTCAGGATTTTGAAATTCACGCTTCTGGGGTTTCAGAATTTTGAACTTTCGGCTTTATAATCTCGTATGTATATATATATATATATATATATATATATATATATATATATATATATATATATATATATATATATATATGTGTATACACATGAAATATGCTATCTTATTTGACTCATACCTTTTAATCTCTTAATTGGTATTTACTTTCTTCTAAATATGTCTATTAGCAAAAATATTTAAAAACTGCTTAAATTAACAGACAGCAACATAAGTAGATGTTACATCTGTTTTACTGCTGTTTGTATAAACAATGTATGAATGTATTTATAATATTATTCTAGGAAAATATATAGAAACAAATGAATGTCATATCACCTTATTAGATGGACATGATAATTAGATAAACAGCATTAGCATTCTTTCATGTGTAATTTATATTCATCTATCGGATCCTGTTCTTGTACATGCATAGAATATTTTAGAGACATAATTTATTATATATTCTATGTGATGAAACAAACGTTAAAAAAGGACGTGCTTTACTGTTAAAAGGTAGGTCTATTCTACATTATAATGTCTTTGGTTGAGGTGCATAGTGCAAGTTCACTCAATTAGCTGCAAGTAGTCCTGAGAGGTTAATATATTTTTACCAGGTAGTTGATCTGGCAGACCATTTGTAGCCCAGCCACTGCAATACCCATTGCATATTATCTTTTTCCATAAGGGACTGTGGGATGAGATCTCGATAGTATTTGATGATACCTATCAGTTAATCAAGGCTATGTTTGAAGAATTATTTTACTTTTTTTCTCTCTCTACCTAACCCAAGTGCATGTTACAGGTCCCTGTGATGTGCTACTGCTGAAAGCAGGGATTTTGCACTACAACAACATCATTTTAGCATTATAAGGTTCTGAGCCCATTGTTTCCCCAAAGTAAACTAAACATACAAGATTCGCGGTTTCCCCAAAGTAAACTAAACATACAAGCGTCACGGCTGAATTTTCAGGTAGCCCAGTTACTTTTTCCAGCAGCAGTACTCATACATCATAACTGCTCACCCTGAACTCAGCTAATGGATGTGCAATATTAAACATCCTCCTATTGCTCCGATGTACTTACTCCCATCTCCTCCCCTATTGCAGCTTTCCTTTTTCTGCCTCAACAGTGGCTGTCTCGAAGAGTATATAGGTAAAAGAATCATGTGGCTCTGCTTCTCCCTTCCTGACTATCATAAGGCCATTACTACTTAGCTAATGTGTCAAGCTACCTATCTCAGCCCATCTTACTGCCCAAGTAACATAAGCTTGGCAGACATATCTCTATTAGAAATAATTCACATAAAGTGTCCACTCTGTGTTGTTTTACCTGTTATATGACAACAGCAGACTGCAGTCACTCACACAGATGTGACCACGGTGCAACCCACTCACTCCATTTCCACTACCCTACCCCAATTGCCACCCACACGCCCTTCCACTAGATTTATACTTATCAAACTTCACCTACATACCAACACAACCCACACTTCTACTACTTAGATCTGCTAACCAAACCCACTTAAAAAACACCTACTTTTCATTATCTAAATTTATATAACTACCCTACTATCCCAATAACAAAATACCCTAATAAAATGCTCCACCTTAATAATAAACACCTGAACCAAACAGTCTTGTATATCACCAGTATCTCACTGCTATTACTTTTATACTCCCTCGTGTCATATCATACACCACTACAACCCAACAATCCCCTGCCCTGGCAAACTCCTCACTATCCCACCAAAATAGATAATTCCACTTTTCTATAGCCCTAATCCTCTTCTACACCAGCCACATAGATTGCCATGCAAATCAATTTCAACCTCTAGCTACATCATCCCACACCTGTCAAAAATGTACCAAACTACTAAATAAGGTTCTAGTGAAGAAGGCAATGAGAGTAGTAAGCAAACCAACGATGTTTAATCCAGAAGCAAACACTCACAAGGTACTAAAACGTACACACAAACTGCAAACCAACAATAAAAATAAAGCACTTTTCGTCCTGCTCACTAGCAGGACTTCTTCATGCATTTTGCATTTTAAACCACAACTTGTGTACTACATGAGCAATGTCTCTTTAAGTTAATTGAGTGTAACTTGTGTGGCTTACAACACCCACTTTTTTATTTAGTATTTAATGATGAAGTTTTTATGGCATTTGTATCTGAAGAAACCCTGCTAGTGAGCAGGATAAAAAGCGCTTTATTTTTATCGTTGGTTTGCAGTTTGTGTGTACCTTTTTAGTACCTTGTGAGTGTGTGCTTCTGGATTAAACACCGTTGGTTTGCTTACTACTCTCATTGCCTTCTTCACTAGTTCCTTGTTTTTACCTCCAGCAGTTTGTTTGTGTTTACTAAATAAGGTTAGCAAGCTAATCTTACACCTTATCAAGCATTAAACCACTTTGGGGACATACACCCCAATCCTATCCCCATTCCCCTTCATAATATGGTAATCAACTCCATTGATTATGGCAATCCAGGACTAATACACCAGAAAAACAATACTTCCCTTCTCATCCTTAATATTAATGCTAGAAGTATAGGAAACAAAGTTCATGACCTGCATACCCTACTCTCCCTCTATTCTCCTGATATTGTAATATTAACAGAAACTTGGCTTAGACCCAACAATAACCACAATGAAATTGTTGCTCTCAGATACAACATTATGCGTAAAGAAAGGATAACTAAAAAGGGTGGTGGAGTAGCAATCTTATTCAAAGACCATCTGTTACACGATTGTTTACAATTAAGGATTCCCAGCTTTGACAATGCAGAGCTTATTTTTGCCAAACTAAAACTTAACCCAAAAATCAAATTAACACTATAGGTGGTTATTTCCCACCTGGAAACAATATCCCCACACTAGAGATCATAATACATTGGGTCTCCAATTCCATCCCACAGGAAACAGTCCTGATGGTTGAATTCAATATTGACTGTCTCAACTGGTCCTCTCAGAACCTAACATCCAATATTAACTTACATGGGTACACCCAACTTATTACATTTCCTACGAGGACTGAAAAATCCTCCAAATTACACTGTATCCTGAACTGGATTTTAGTTAACAATCACACCCTATCATCACAATCAGGCTGCCTGTCTGATGGTTTGAGTTACCATCTGCCAACCTTTCTTCTAAGAACCTGTATTCACCATGCCAAACAAACCACCTACTCAATCAGAAGTAAAAAAAAAAGCTTCAACCCAAACAGGTTCATCTCTACTCTAAAGAGCTGCAACTGGGAATTTCTCAGACAGCTACCCCTTGAAGATGCTGTCAACTCCTTCAATACCACTTTCCTAGATATACTAAACTGTCATGCACCCTCTACAACAATCAGAGTAAAAGCTAACTATGCACCCTGGAATAGTAAGGAATGCAGATCCTTACTCAAGGCTATAGATAAGGCTTGGGAACAGCTTCACAAATACAAAACCCAAATTAAAAGACACACATTCTTAGAACTGAGAAATAAAGCTAAGAAACGAGTAAATCAGATAAAATCAAATACTACCACAATATCCAGAAAAAAATATCACAATAACCCTCAAAAATTCTGGGATATAGTTAATAATATACTTCTACCAGGTAAATCAGCTACTCCTACCCCATCAACAAACAACTCTGATACCAACCCAGTTCAATAAATATTTTACAGAAACTATCCAAACCCTAGCTAATTCTCAGACTATCTCTGGCAACTCTACCCCTCCACAGCCCAACACAGCACCAACTCCCAAAATAGCAACAACCACTTTACATTGCACCCAGTGTCTGTTGACACCATAAAAAACTACCAAGAAAATGGAAACCAACCACATCAGCCTCAGACAACCTCCGAGCAGACTTTCTGCAAATCACAGCAGAAGCTATACCATACCCAGTAGCTATACTCATAAACAGATCAGTATCACAGAGCTTGGTTCCTGATATTTGGAAAATCTCCCACATTATACCCTTACACAAGAGAGGTAATTCTACCAAACTTACTAATTATAGGCCAATTGCCTTCCTGTCCCCCTTATCTAAAATACTAGAGAGGATTATACACACCCAATTCATGGCCTACCTTTGCACACACAAACTGTTACCAAACACTCAAAACAGTTTTCACTACAACAGCCCTTATGTCCTTCACTAACACAGTGAACCACTATAGAAATAGCAGACAATTTGTATCTGCCACATTTTTAGACTTGTCCAAAGCCCTTTGACATGGTCAATCACAGCAAACTTATCAATGTCCTCTCCAACCTCATTCTTAGTAGGTCCTCTATCACATGGTTTCAAAGTTACCTAACAGGGTGACAACAGGCCATCCAATGGCAACACCAATTTCCCCTCTTCTCCCCATTAACTTAGGGGTTCCACAAGTCTCCATCCTTGGACCTCTACATTTCTCTCTCTTCAGCAACCATTTTGACACTGCCAGGCTCCATGCCTCAGTCATACAATATGCAGATGACTCTAATATGCACAGCCTCCTCCCTACAAATCCTCCACACCATAACCCAAGACTGACTTATTTCTAGCCATTGAATCATGGCCCAAACACAATTAGATGGGGTTGCTCTTGGCAGCACAGAGGTCCCCCAGTTTGTTGATATGGCTCTTGGCATACAAAGATGATAAAATATCAGTGTTATATGTAAAAAGAAAAACAATCTTCTTTGTTTGATAGAAAAACCCTACTGGCAACAGTTTGTGGTGCAGGCAACCCTTATACCACAATGACAGTCACACCTTCTCCCCTTTGCAGTAATGTTGCTGATCCCCCGTTAGTTGAAGCTTGTACAGCACCAGATTCCCTCATTATCATAAAGTAATCATGTGATAATGACTCTAGTAGCATTGTAAAACCTAATAATTTAACACATTTTATGAATCGTTCTTCGACATGAAATGGATTAAACATACTCTCAACTTCTTTGTTCAAGAATTCTGGACAAAGAAAAACATAGTGGTGGGGGATTAAGGAACAAAATGAGGGAAAAATAAATATTACTCTAATTCACTTAAAAGTTAATAGAACAACAGGTTTTATATAAGCATGCAGTTTTTAAATAATAATAAGTACAACACTTTATTGTCTGGTATTATTGCCTGACTGCAATCCTCACAAATTTACCACAAACCCAACATTTTTATGAGAGATAGGAAAAATATGAGGCAAAATCACAAATGTTCTGCACAGTGGTAGATGGCTGTGAGGTATGAGGCCAAGCAGAAATTTCCTGGGAACAGTAACTTAGTATGATGCATATATTGTTAGTTAGATATACTGGCTGTTCCTAGCTGCACTGTGTAGCACTGTCAAGGAGAGCAACAGATGTGCCTTGAGAATTAACTGTTAGATAATAAAGGCCAATGCACAACTCTGTTCAAAAGCTTTGATTTTGTAACTCAAATTACACTTTTTAAAGATAAAAACTTCTAAGAACACTGTCTGTAGAGCAAAGATTTTAATAACTTTGTTAAAATTGAACACAGCACTAACCAGACTCACTTGGCATTGATTATCACAAATAGAGTCAGGTGCTACTGCCAGCTTAGTAGTACAGACTCCAAACATGAGAACACAGGATGGGAATGTGTAGCAAAGCTAACATATCTGCTCATTAAGTCAGAGCAACTTTTGTTGCACATCTTCAGATGGAAAGTAACGACCTAAAGAGGACCTACCTCTATACCACCTTGGGAAAAATAGTAATAAGGAAGGATTAATTTCTGCATGAATTATAACACGAAACATCTTCTTTACTCCAGGAGGCTAATGTATTTGAAATTCAGTGCATAGCCCCAGTCTTCAAATTTTCAATGCCTTGCCTCAGTGCTAAATGGTATCACAATGAGAATGGTAGCACAAGATTAAAATATTTCTAACACTAGAATTCCAAAAATTGCAATACTTGCATATAAGAAAGACTGATTCAAAATCAGAACTTTCATCTATGTCTATGGCTGAATAGTTAAACCATGTTATGTCTGTTCTATCATTATCACCAGTAAAGACAATGTCAGTAGCACCAGAGAACATAGTACAAATTGTGTACTACAATGTTATTCACAAACACACACATTTCTTTGTATGTCGGCATTTGTACAATGTCCATGTCGATGAATCATGGTATAGAATGCTGGTGTGTTAAAATAAAAAGCAAAGTATGTGTACACATCTACACACTATGTTTATGAATGTCAGGGCCTAGCATTAAACAGATGCCAAAATATACAGAACCTGGGAAGGAGTGTTCTACATAACTTAATCGGACTTTAAAATCAGTTAAAAAATATACCATTGTTTGGTAGTCCAAGCAGTGTGCATGTGATGGGTGACTTAATGCTCCTTAAAAGAGACCCCCACCTCACAGATGTATTTAAACAGCAACTGACAGTAACATGCTCAGCAAGGTGAAAAATTAGAAGCACTGCAAGCAGTCTGAGCAGAATAAGAAAATCCAATACTAATACAACATGATCATAGCTTGTTCTAGCAGTCAGCTGTCACTGGCAGGCAGGAAGATATGGGGAAGTTATCCTACCCTCACTGACTAAACATACATCTCTATCTACCTATCTATCTATCTATCTATCTATCTATCTATCTATCTATCTATCTATCTATCTATCTATCTGTCTATCTATGTATCTATCTCTCTACCTCTGTCTGTCTATTTAAATATCTATCTCTCACTATCTGTCTATCTAATCTAGCTTTGCATTATTTAGTGAGATGCTGACCTCTCTTTGAATGGTATCCATATTCTGACCTAACGTTAAGAAATTAATTTCATGGTTAAGGTCCTGGTGCCATAAAATGGAATTTATTGTCTTTTGGCTTAGAGATGAGTGAATAACCTCTCTTTCTGAGGAGTACAGGGAGTGAAAAGGAAGTTTTCCATCCTCAATGTGTCTTAACAGACATGAACAAATCACACCTGAAACAAGTGTGAATATGTAGACCAAGTAAAGGCTAAGACAATGGGCCCAATTCCAAAAGACATTCTGTCAGGGTAAGTGACTTTCTCTGGTGTATGGCCTATATAGAATGAAGCTTATTAGGGGACCAGATTCCATAAGACTTAGTCCTGGTGCAAGAGTCTTACTTCAGTGTGTACATTGAGCTTTGCAGATGTAGTGCGCATTTGTCAACAAAGTGACTATAACTGATGGGTTTGGGAATTGACTGTGATGAAAATGACTGTGTATGTGTGGCAGACAGTTTGCACTGTATATAAAAGTAACAAGTTTGCCTTTTTACTTTCCATCAGTGTCAGACATCAGCAATGTACCTAATAAGTGGATGCCTGTAGTGGTTTGGATAGGATGTATGTGATAGTGACTGATTATTGAATAGTATTGTCATCTAACACTGGCTAGTTCTCTGGTTAAGTTTTTGGCCATGATGCCTTCCACATGGAGTTTGCATGTACTTCCTCTTTCTGTGTGGGTTTCATCCATGTGCTTTGTTTTTTGCTCACAAGACCCTGAGCTGTATATTATACAGCTCATATCATTTATGCTTTTACTTTCATCCCAATCTAACATCAGAACAGTAAACAGAAACTAACATTTTTTGGATAGGTAGGAAGACAGGTAGCATTTCCATATATCCTTACAGGTATGCATTTGTTTTCTCAGTTCAATAGGAAAATGCTATTTTGTTGACTTTGAACATTAGAAATTAAAGAAAAGTTATTCTACCTTGAAAGAAAAAAATGAGACTAAATTCCTTTCTTTATTTGAGATTTTTTTTTAAAGACATCATTAAAACAAAAAGTTTTTAAAATGCTATAAGATCTACCTCAGAGTATCTAGAGTCATATGACAGACCCCTGACTTAAATTACTCACTTTCTCCAAATTTATTACAGTGGAGTCTTGTACAGTTAGGCTGTGTTAATATGATAAGGGGGAGAGAAAAAGTAAGACAAACCCCCAGATTCATGAAGCTCGGCTCAAGGCCGGTGTAAGGCTTGCGCCGGCAGTGCAGTGTATAATCGGCATAGCAGCGCCACGTGCATAGTAATGAGTGCGTGCCGCAACCACAAACACGTGCAGAGGGCACGTGTGCGAGCCCAAGTAGGATGCGCCCGTAGGCGTGGCCAAGCCGGCAGGCGAGGAGCAACCTAAAGTGCTGACTGTCACAGTCCTCCTGCAAGAGTAACCGCACCAGCCAGTGTCCGTGGATAATGAAACGTACGCAGAGTATGCAACATAGTACCCGTTCACACAAAACGGAGAACCAAACATTAACCCACGAAGTCCAAATTGTACCCGTCCAAGGAACAAAGGATACGCATAATACCGTGTCCGTTACGCAATGCACTGTCAGTGGGCATACCCAGTGAAGGTGTACCGCAGCATGTCAGTGCGCCGCATCTACACACAAGTAGCCCCATGGGCATGGTCACCAGCAGTAGTGAGAGTACACAGCCGGGCAGCCGTGTCTATATAACAACCAGAAGGAAACCAGATACCCTAAACACAGACAAACATGTGCATAGCAACATGTACTACACCCAGCAACGTGTCCGTCGCATACACATAGGACGGCGTATGCCGAAGCGTAATATCCAGAAGCAGAACACATGCATGCAAATGTAATACACAACAGCCCCATCATAGCACGTAACCCGCACCCATGTACGACCGTGCACCCAACCCAGCTAGCAGCCTTGCGCAGCTGCACACCTACACACAGTGGGTATACCTCAAATGTAGTATGAAGTATTGTCCTAGGCAGTGCCACGCGGGCAAATATGTACCCCACATGTGAACATCCCAGCTCAGGTACTGATATCCAAATGGCTGCATGTGAATGTGTCGGCAGAATGTGTACATCACGCATGTGATATGGACCTGTTGAAACCCCATAGGCGTTCACATGCCACGGTGTCCATAACTGTACACATCTGGACAAAGCAGTATGTTCAGCCACCGTACTGATGATTAGCAATGCAGACATATCAAACACAACACATAGGGCGGAATATCTGCCCACCAAGCAGGACACCCCAACAGGGTGCCACATGCACAGAAGGTGAAGATGGGACATCACACGTAGAGAATAGTGGTGCCGGATGGCCAAACACCCACGGCCAATGCAAAGGATGGAATAACATGTATATGCCTGGATGAATGGGTATTTCATATCATGGGAATAGGCTAAGCTATCCAACATAATAGCCATGCATACCAGATACAAACTGCCAGTAACACGCAGTAGTAATGCAGGAAGGCATACACGACTGTGGGAATATCACAGGACATATGGCATGTGCCAAGTGTTGACGCATGACACAAATGTCCAGGATGGGGCTCCATGCAAAGAGGAACATGTGCCAACCCCACCCCCCACACATGTATCGGCAGTGGAAACACAACCCAAACACACACCAACACCACCGTCCATCCCACGATAGCAACGGAGGCTGGTCAAAGACCACCATGATGCGTGCACAAACAGGGATATGTGTAACTGTTTCCCTGACAACCCCCCACAGGCCAACGAATAATAGTATGGGCATATGCATGTAATGCTGTGAAGGATGTGTGGTAGTCCTCAGTATCACAGAGGTAGGTACACAGATACACTGTAATCAACCGTGACATATGTGCACTGTACACAGCACAATCATGTGCCACAGAAATATCCACATACGAATGAGGACAGGGGATAGACAAGTGTGAATGGGACAAACTATGAACATAGGTTCATAGGTTCATAGGTTCATAGTAGGCTATCCGCCCAAGGGCAGCTATAAGCCTAGCCCATAGTTATGTTGCCTTTGCCACCCCTTCAGTTTGAAGAAAACTATGCCTATAATATTGCTGTACCTCTGTTAAGCAGTAACACTGAAGTAATCCCTGGGGTATATCGGCAATCTCCCATCCATTGGTCAAGATTCCCCTCGAACAAGGCCAGTGAGGTGCTCTGCCTCACATGTACTGGGATGTTGTTCCATAGCATAGTGAGTGCCTGGGTGATGAATCTGTCCCTCCAGCACATTCTATTAATGACCGTGTCAAGGTTTACGTCACCTGCCCTTGTGGTTCCGAGGGATCTAGATTCATTAGGTGAAGCATAGTCATCAAATCTGGGTTCGACATGGCCTTGTATGTCAGGCACAGGTCACCTCTGAGCAAGTGGTATGCGACTGAATAGAGCAGGAGTCCTTTCAGTTGGGCAGCATAACACATATCCCTGAAACCCTGCATCCGTTTGTCGATGAACTGTTGGGGCCTTCCCAGCTGCAGCAGGTGTCGGGTCAGATACAGTCCGAACAGGGCATTGTACTCAATCATAGGTCTAATGAGTGATGAGTACAAGGGGACGATGACCTCCCCTGATCTACATGTGAATCCCTGCATGATCAGGTGGGCAATGTAGAAGGTCTACCTAACTACGTTAGCAACGTGTGTGTCGAACGAACGGTTACTGACAACCTGGGTCCCCAGATCCCTGGTAACTCCCCCTGTGCTCAGTGGATTGCCACCTATATGGTAGCTAGGGGTAACCTTGTTCTTCCCGAAGGGTATGACTATGCATTTCCTGGCATTTAGCTGTAGGCCATGTGTCTGGCACCAGATATCCATACCTCTGAGGCCCTTCTGAAGTATATCTGTGTCAGATGTGTGTCCGACTATGGCACCCAGTTCGCAGTCATCTGCAAACATTGTCAGCCATAACCCCCCTGTGTTTGCTTGTACTATGTAAATGTAGATGCCGAACAAGAGTGGACCCAGGACTGAGCCCCGTGGGACACCACCTGTGACCGGCTGTGAGTCTGACATGGTGCCAGCAACTATGACTGTGTGGGTTCTGTCACTTAGCCAGTTTGCAACCCATCTTGTGATGTATGGGTTTACATTCAAGCCGATGAGTTTATCAATGATACCTGAGGGGGGTATTGTGTTGAAGGCCTTTGCCAGGTCGAGGTAGGCTGTATGGACTGCTTGACCCTCATCAATGGCCTTGGTGACTGTTCCTATAACGTCAACCAAGTTTAAAAGGCATGATCTGCCTTCGACCAAGCCAAACTGTGTTGGATACAAAGTATGCCAGTCCCCTATGTCTTTATCTATGAGTTCCATTATGATCCTTCTCCATGGCTTTGCAGATAAGGCTTGTCAAGCTAATGGGATGGTAATTACCAGGGTTAGCGGAGGCACCGCCCTTGTGAAGTGGGACTACAGTCGCCTCGTGCCACTACTTGGGTACGTTACCTGAGGTGAGGCTAAGATTAAACAGCTGTCTTAACTGTGGGTGTAATTCCTCATTGAGTTCATGGAGTACACAGTTGGGACACCATCTGGTCCCATGGATGCTGTGTTTACTGCCTTGGAGAGAGCATTTCCCACGTGTGTGTTACAGATGTTCCGGGGGCCACAATCCTCTGGTACAGATATCTCTCCATGTGGGGGGGGAGAGAAGTGTGCACCGAACCTGTCAGCCAGTATGTTGGCAATGTGTGTAGGTTCAGTAATCCTCACATCAGTCTGAACCCAGTCTGAGCATATCTGGGAGTGTCCTCCCAGGTGTCCAACATAGGTAAAGAAGGCCTTATGATTGTCTGTCGAGTCCTTGGTGATTTATCTGTCGAATTTGCCCTGGATGATTTCATGAGAGCTTGTAGTTCTTCACACATAATGAGCAAGGGTGTCTTACCCTACAAGGATTCTGCTCTATCTTGTAGTAGCTACCTCCTTTCGTTGTAGAGCTTGTTTATGGCTGGGGTCCACCAGACTGGAAGCTTGTCTTTGGTACAAAGAGTCTTAGATTTGTATGGGATTGCCTGATCCATGCAGTCCTGTAGGTGCTGGTAGAAGGCATATGTAAGTGATGCAGCGGTTTGAGTAATGTTTACCACTGGCTCAGGGGCTGTAAAGGAGACCACACTAGTGTTTAAAAGTGTGAAGTTGGCTTCTGAGAAAGGCATATGTATGGTAACCGGCACCACCCACAGCATTGTATGCCAATAGCAGAAGCTATTGTATGTTGTCCAAACACACGTGTCCGTACACATGGAACATCATAGCAATAAACCACGCCTGGATGTGGGTAATGCTAGATATACCCACGGCAGACATGGTGCATTCCCGAGGCCGACGCCCGAGGGACCACACACATAGCTGGCCTTAGGCATAGGCCAACTAGGCAGCCGCCTAGGGCGCCGCTCCACTAGGGGCACCTGTCCAGCCCTCATTTGGTGTAGGTAGACCAGGATGGGGGTAGCGGGTGATGTGGTGGGGGCACCATGGAGTCCTTGTGCCTAGGGCACCACTTGACCTAAGGCCACTCTTACAGCAGTGCCCACACCCAGACGCGGGTCAATGCTAGTATGCCATATCATCTATGGAAAGAAACTATATATTCCCAGACATAATGGCACAGCATAATGCCTGTCCGCCGCCCAAAGCAGACATATGGCACCCACGGCGGTGCGGACGTACTGTGCGAGATGTCCGTTACCAATGTCGACACTGTCTCGCTATGTGAAACAAAGTCAACGTAGCGATTCAATACTAAACAGTGATGGAGAGCTCGATGTCCCCGTTGCTGAGCTGTACAACCTGTTCCGCCATGTTAAATGTGTGTAGCAGAGCAGGACTGCCCCAAACTAAGCAACGGACATGTCCGTGGCTCAGTGAAAGCCGTCACGCAATGTTAGACCTGTGTAATATAGCGAGACAGGTTATAAATACCGAGGTTTAGTAACGGAAATAGGTCCGTTCGACCAGACCGTGTGCAATTACTATAACAAGATCTACAACGGGCGCGCCGTCCAAACAGTGCACACGGTTAGGAATAATGGGGGGGGGGATATGGTATCATATACATGGACAAACCATGCCCATGTGACTCATCTGACATTCGTACACGGTCAGGGCAGTTCCGTAGACTAGGTGGACAAGACCAAACCCAAAGCACCACAGGAACACCCTGACAATCGAAGGTCTGTATGCGTAGGGGATATAAGCCCCTGTGATCTGAATATCCCTGCGGTCACGACATATGCATCCTGGGCCATGAGCGGGAGGGAATAAGGAATGTTTAACATGTAGTACCGCACCTTTCCCAGCAGGAGAATGGATGCCTGTGACGTACGTGAGTGCGGGGGGGTGGGGGTGGGGGGATATGTAAATTTAGCTAAGTACCATGGGTATGCATATAAATGAGACCGAACAGCTAACGTGTAGTGGTCACAGTAACCGGCAAACGTGAATGCAGTCCCATTTGAATTACGACTATAGAACATATAAATGTGAACGTGTACGTAATGCGTCCATGCCGCAAAGACTGTTACATGTGTAAAGGTGAAAGTGCGTTCCGCACATGTCCGTCAACCGGATCAGAGATATGTTACCGGAACAGTCACAACTAACACAGACCACGTAACCACACAGACCCAGTAAACATATGTAACCAGAATACGGATATGCATGTGCGCCTGCGCGTAACCCACAATTAGGAAATGCAAGTGCGCGTGTGCGTGTGTGATCCACTCACAGCAGGGAATGTTAAGGCTGTGTCCTCCACGTCAATCATACATGTCTCAAAACTGTCAGCCTCTGAAAGTATGGAATCGGGCAATGGCATGTAAAGTACCGTTAGAAATAGTGAGAAACACACGCTATGTGATAAGACAAACATAGAATGTGAATAGAATAACGTGTGTGTTAGTAGTACGGATTGACGACGTTTATGCATCTGTAACCCGACCCACTCGTCAGAAGGTGCCCCAGTACAAAATGTGTTCAGTTGGCTCACACCTGTTGACTGGGCTAGGCTAGCTGGATATATGTCCAGTGTCAGCAGAGTCCCGTGGAGAAATGCTCCACACACAATAATAGCACAACATACCAAAGTACTCATATATGTAACCAAAAAAGAACAACAATAGAAAGTGTCCTGAAAGGACTGGTTACACACAGATCCCAAACGACAGAGAAATATATGGCCAGTGGAAGCACGTCACAATTACGGGATCAGGTCCCTATAGAAGCAAGAAGGTCTCACATGACACGCCAGCGAAATGCCAGATAGACACAGGTCAATGTAACACACAGCAAGATTAAGGGCCAACCAGCCATACACCATGCCAGAACCTGTACAGTGGAAAGGTATGGCATGGTAATTGATGTGTGTACACAGGTAATCCACAGACAGTAACAAAGCAAGGTATGAAACGAGGGGTTCACATGTATATATATACACGCAGCAGTCCGACGGCCCGTATATATGACACATGGACATAGATTTGTCACCTGAAAACAAGATGTAAACAACTACAGTTTATTCCATATCATATTGATATAGCTATAATACAGTCATATTCATATTTAACATCGTGACCCTTATTTACATTAATAGTTATACAAAATATGCATTTAATTGTACTTATTTATTCCATGATTTGGAATCTTAATGCAACAGTTATACACATTGATATACAAATATCATTATCAACACACTACATTCTAAGGTTTACTCACAACAATTGTCAACTATGTTTCAATATACTGATTGTATTGACCAATATTGTATTTATATTAACACATTGTTCTTGTATCATTGTTTCCATTAAGTAATGTATGCAACACTGATTTGTATATGTCACTGTATCATCAAGACTTGGAGCACTGTCCACTTAACTATGAGCAAGTTTATTAATTAGTTGACTTTAAACTGACTCTGAAGGAAGTATATAAGGGACGACTATCTAATGTATTTCGTACTCCGACGATGCCCCATGTTAGTGGTTGAAAGAGCTCAGTATCGTTTGACTGTGGAGTGTATCGTTTTTGTCATCGTTTGTCTTGGCATGGTTTATGTTCAACAATGTCTTTTATGAAGATGACCAGGACTCAAGGTTTGCTGTATTTCCGCTTACTGGCACATGGATATAGATAGGCCAAGTAATACATAATATGGGTAGTCAAAAAGACATCCGCGATTGGGGAACATACAGCAGCAGTCCAAACCACTGGCCAGATGGTGACAGTCCAACAAGTTCTACACTTTACATATGCACATTGGTGTCCATTGTAGGACTCCAAAAATTGATCCGTTTGCAATATCAACCAGCTGTGATCGACCCAGAAGAAATGACAGCCATGACTACGGCACAGCTAGACATATGCACCACCAGCGTGTTTAAGGTTGACAAGTGTCCATGAAATGCAGGACATATGAACAGAAATCCCCCGATTGTCGAGTCCATAGAAGTGCGTCCACATCCCAGTCCCGCACACATGAAGGATGTGTAATGTGTACCGTCGAGGGTTGCAGCCATGGGATCCTGGGTATGCAGAAATGGGGCTCGGTGTTGTTTGGCAGATAATCCATTGTCCCGTCCCGTGGGAGGGATGTGGGTATAGCACATGCCTTACTCCCCACTAATGATGCAAAGCATCCACCGGATAATGCTAAAAGCAGGTGTGAAATGTGTACCGCCCTATATCAGTGTCCAGTAGGCAAGTCCCATGGATGGACAAGCGTACGACCAAGATGGCACCCATAACTGGAAACCTGGTGGAATTACACAGCTGCAGTAAGGCATAGCACAGGAAATACAGATAGGGACTACATTAGACATTCCCCATACAAAGTACGACCGCCCGTCTGAATACCGTACACAGCTCTCAATCTGCCATCACCAAAATGGGGATCACTCGCTTCCATAATGCGGAACAAATGGGCAACCTGTGGAACACATACTAATGGCACACTAACAACTTCAGCTAGGAAGGTCATAGGATGGTTAAACTATGGCGTTCCCACTTATAAAGAAGATCCTTTAATGAATTAATATGATTAATGTCAATTGACCATGGAATACACCTAATCAACATAAAATAACCGCTGGCACCTTATGGCACATAATCCAAAAAAGACATAGGTAGATGAAACAGTCAACGTAGAAATTGTCCAGGACAGTGCCCAAATGGTATAAAAAGGTTCCTTTATAGACAAGTAAGCGCTTTCACCCGTAGGCTCCGTCAGACTTGCACATAACATAAAAGCATCCAGGATTTAAATATCCCTCCTTACACTTTCATTGGTCAATTTCTCATCAAACAATGAACAATTAACCCCAGCATATAAAGCGCAGACGCAATGTTAACTACACACACATATATTAACATCTTCAAAAAAACATGTATTATATGATATTGTACTATGCCTAATACTCATCGATCAAAAATCTAACAGTATATATCGAAAATATGTATATTATATCAATGTAATACAGTGGTAAACAACGGAAAGAGTGGACTAATGGGTGTTAAATGTATAGCTGTACCTAAACTACATTCCTGTTATTTGGGTTTAAGCCACCTGCTTCCCAAAAGAGGCTCAATCTGTGCTACATCATTCAGCCCTGGTGTGTGGTCAACTCTCCACCTAATAATCCATCTCAATCCGCATTATAAAGTATAGTTGATAAGGTCCCCCCCTCTGGTATTAAAATCTAGCCTTTGTAAAACACTGAATGTAAAAGTATGCCTTGTGATGTGCTCATAGCCGGCCGTAGGCATAGGCCAATCCGGCGGCTGCCTAGGGCGCCGCACTAGCAGGGACACCTTTCTAGTAGGTATGTCATGTAGGTACACCAGGATGGGGGCACCATGTGTTGTGGTGGTGGGCGCCATGGAGCCCTATCGCCTAGGGCAGCGGTTGATCTAAGGCCGCTGCCGTAGGAGGGGTAGTATGGTCTGCAGGTATGTGCTGAAGTGCACATGAAACAGCGGTCTACAAGGATTACCCATAGTGGCGACACCTGCACAGACGGCTATAGCGGGACATACACACAACCATGCATACAGCTCAGATAGACATACACACACCATAAACAGGCAATTACAGACAAGGTTTATGGCGTGTACGGGTACAGTGTCAGTACAGCAAGGATAGCTGTCTGCCACGATATCCAGCAGATGTCTCTAGGGCGTGCTGGAATACGGACGTTGCATGGACAATGAGTAGATATGCATCATACCACAGTTCTATGTGTCAGCCGTGCAAATATGCGATACATGGGACAGACAGCTGTCCATGCAAGAGCAGCACTATGGGCACAACATAAGTATGTATATATGCATTGAGAGAGATACAGACGGACACATGTGGCAAGTCCGGGAGTGTAACGTACACAGCACCACCCCACCACACCACAGCAGGGCGCACGTGGTGAACACGCTACGGAGGTCGCCAACCACAGCAGGCACACAGGCAGTCCATGAGTTGCGTCTCACCATCCACAAACACAGAGATGGCGGCAGGATATAAGTGTTCAGCGGAAACTCTAAAGCCAAAACCTATGAACCCATGCGGCTGTGAGCATAGACACACACACACAGCTGGCAGGCATGGGGATTGACCTTACCCCCACCTACCCAACCCTATGACACAGGTATGGAACGCGCTATGTGGACCACTGAACACAGCACCGTCAGAGGCACACATCTAGGTGGGTGACAACATCCGTAAAAGAATAGACGCCGATAGCCAAGGTATGTGTTGCGAAGCATCTAAATTAATGACTCTCTACAGGGGCAGCTGTAAACACACACACACACCCCCCAAACACACACGGGGAAGGGCCGGGAGTCAAACCTACGCCTACCTACATTAACACACTATAGCATGATGCATTCACAGAACGTGCTACCAGGATTACTGGGCACAGTGCTGTCAGAGGCATACTTCTAGGCAGGTGACATCATCCGTAAAGGAATAGATGCCAATAGCCAAGGTATGTGTTGAGAAGCGACTAAAGGAACTACTCTCACCAAGGGCATCTGGAAACACACACACACACACACACACAGGGAAGGGCCAGGAGTTGAACCTATGCCTACCTACATGAACACACTACAGCATGATGCATTTACAGAACGCGCTACCGAGATTACTGAGCACAGTGCTGTCAGAGGCATACTTCTAGGCGGGTGACATCATCCGTAAAGGAATAGCTGACAATAGCCAAGGTGTGTGTTGCGAAGCATCTAAAAGCATGACCATCTGCAGAGGCAGCCGGAAACACACACACACACGGGGAAGGACCGGGAGTTGAACTTACACCTACCTACATGAACACACTACAGCATGATGCATTTATAGAATGTGCTACCGGGATTACTGAGCACAGTGCTGTCAGAGGCATACTTCTTGGTGGGTGACATCATCCATAAAGGAATAGATGCCAATAGCCAAGGTATGTGTTGAGAAGCGACTGAAGGAGCTACTCACACCAAGGGCATCTGGAAACACACACACACACACACACCTCACACACACACACGGGGAAGGGCCGGGAGCTGAACTTACACCTACCTACATGAACACACTACAGCATGATGCATTTACAGAACGTGCTATCGGGATCACTGAGCACAGTGCTGTCAGAGGCATACTTCTAGGCGGGTGACACCATCCGTAAAGGAATAGATGCCAATAGCCAAGGTATGTGTTGAGAAGCGACTAAAGAAACTACTCTCACCAAGGGCATCTGGAAACACACACAAACTGGGAAGGGCTGGGAGTCGAACCTACGCCTACCTACATGAACACACTACAGCATGATGCATTTACAGAACGTGCTACCGAGATTACTGAGCACAGTGTTGTCAGAGGCATACTTCTAGGCGGGTGACATCATCCGTAAAGGAATAGCTGACAATAGCCAAGGTGTGTGTTGTGAAGCCTCTAAAAGCATGACCATCTGCAGAGGCAGCCGGAAACACACACACACACACACACACACACACACACACACACACACACACACAGCGGGAAGGGCCGGGAGTTGAACTTACACCTACCTACATGAACACACTACAGCATGATGCATTTACAGAACACGCTACCGGGATTACTGAACACAGTGTTGTCAGAGGCATACTTCTAGGCGGGTGACATCATCTGTAAAGGAATAGATGCCAATAGCCAAGGTATGTGTTGAAAAGCGACTAAAGGAACTACTCTCACCAAGGGCATCTGGAAACGCACACACACACAAACACACACACACACACACCTCACACGGGGAAGGGCCAGGAGTCAAACCTACGCCTACCTACATGAACACACTACAGCATGATGCATTTACAGAACGCGCTACCGAGATTACTGAGCACAGCGCTGTCAGAGGCATACTTCTAGACGGGTGACATAATCCGTACAGGAATAGCTGACAATAGCCAAGGTTGGTGTTGCGAAGCGTCTAAAAGCATGACCATCTGCAGAGGCAGCTGGAAACACACACACACACATGAGGAAGGGCCGGGAGTTGAATTTACACCTACCTAGATGAACACACTACAGCATGATGCATTTACAGAATGCGCTACCGGGATTACTGAGCACAGCGCTGTCAGAGGCATACTTCTAGGCGGGTGACATCATCCGTAAAGGAATAGATGCCAATAGCCAAGGTATGTGTTGAGAAGCGACTAAAGGAACTACTCTCACCAAGGGCATCTGGAAACACACACACACACACCTCACACACACACGGGGAAGGGCCGGGAGTCGAAGCTATGCCTATCTACATGAACACACTACAGCATGATGCATTTACAGAACGCGCTACCGAGATTACTGAGGACAGCGCTGTCAGAGGCACACTTCTAGGTGGGTGACATCATCCGTAAAGGAATAGCTGACAATAGCCAAGGTGTGTGTTGCGAAGCATCTAAAAGCATGACCATCTGCAGAGGCAGCTGGAAACACACACACACACACACACACACACACACACACACACACACACACGGAAGGGCCTGGAGTTGAACCTACGCCTACCTACATGAACACACTACAGCATGATGCATTTACAGAACGCGCTACCGAGATTACTGAGCACAGTGCTGTCAGAGGCACACTTCTAGGCGGGTGACATCATCCGTAAAGGAATAGCTGACAATAGCCAAGGTGTGTGTTGCGAAGCGTCTAAAAGCATGACCATCTGCAGAGGCAGCTGGAAACACACACACACACACACACACACACACACACACACACACACACACACAGGGAAGGGCGTGGAGTTGAACCTACGCCTACCTACATGAACACACTACAGCATGATGCATTTACAGAACGCGCTACCAAGATTACTGAGCACAGCACTGTCAGGAGGCATACCCCTAGGTGGGTGATATCATCTGCAGAGGCAAGGCAGCCGATAGGGAATGAAGACAGAGTGCGCAGTCACACAGCATGTTACCATCCCAAGGTGGGCGTACAGTAACACGGTAGTGCTGCACTCGGGAATACCAACTAACTACAGAGCACAACATCACGACATGGATACGGGATGCACCACAGACAGTATACCCTATGAGAGGGCATCCGGCGTGCACGATGTAGGCAGCCATTGTGGCATACCAACCACATATGACTCACCTGGACGGTCAACATGGCTATGCAGGATGTCATTGGCCATGGCTACACGCCTAGTAGCAGACATCGGTGCCTACTGTAGTGTGTACCCCCGAATGGCGTATTGGCCATGCCCTCACACCTAGCGGTCGCGAAGGGGTAACATACATGCACACGGGGTATCATCACAGACGGGCGGTGTGCACTGTACTGTGTGCCCATCTACACAGCTGCTTACTGGGCATGCTCAGACACTTAGAATCTGCACAGTGCAGACATGCATACACATGGGGTGAAATCTTGGAAGGCAGATTGTGGTCCGTCATGTGTGTCCACCCACACAACAGCAACCCGGCCATGCCACAGACGTGGTGGTTGCGAAGGGGAAACAGACATGCACACGGGGTATCAACGCAGACAGGTGCGGTGTGCACTGTACTGTGTGTCCATCTACACAGCTGCTTACTGGGCATGCTCAGACACTTAGAATCTGCACAGTGCGGACATGCATACACATGGGGTGAAATCATGGAAGGCAGAATGTGGACCGTCGTGTGTGTCCACCCACACAACAGCAACCCGACCATGCCACAGACGTGGCGGTTGCGAAGGGGAAACAGACATGCACACGGGGTATCAATGCAGACGGGCGCGGTGTGCACTGTACTGTGTGTCCATCTACACAGCTGCTTACTGGGCATGCTCAGACACTTAGAATCTGCACAGTGCGGACATGCATACACATGGGGTGAAATCATGGAAGGCAGAATGTGGACCGTCGTGTGTCCACCACACAACAGCAACCTGGCCATGCCACAGGCGTGGCGGTTGCGGGAATCAGACATGCACACGGGGTATCAACGCAGACGGGCGCGGTGCGCACTCTACTGTGTGTCCATCTACACAGCTGCTTACTGGGCATGCTCAGACACTTAGAATCTGCACAGTGCGGACATGCATACACATGGGGTGAAATCATGGAAGGCAGAATGTGGACCGTCGTGTGTGTCCACCCACACAACAGCAACTTGGCCATGCCACAGACGTGGCAGTTGCGAAGGGGAAACAGACATGCACATGGGGTATCAACGCAGACGCGCGCAGTGTGCACTGTACTGTGTGTCCATCTACACAGCTGCTTACTGGGCATGCTCAGACACTTAGAATCTGCACAGTGCGGACATGCATACACATGGGGTGAAATCTTGGAAGGCAGAATGTGGACCGTCATGTGTGTCCACCCACACAACAGCAACCCGGCCATGCCACAGATGTGGCGGTTGCGAAGGGGAAACAGACATGCACACAGGGTATCAACGCAGACGGGCGCAGTGTGCACTGTACTGTGTGTCCATCTACACAGCTGCTTACTGGGCATGCTCAGACACTTAGAATCTGCACAGTGCGGACATGCATACACATGGGGTGAAATCATGGAAGGCAGAATGTGGACCGTCGTGTGTCCACCCACACAACAGCAACCCGGCCATGCCACAGACGTGGCGGTTGCGAAGGGGAATCAGCCATGCACACGGGGTATCAACGCAGACGGGCGCGGTGTGCACTATACTGTGTGTCCATCTACACAGCTGCTTACTGGGCATGCTCAGACACTTAGAATCTGCACAGTGCGGACATGCATACACATGGGGTGAAATCATGGAAGGCAGAATGTGGACCATCGTGTGTGTCCACCCACACAACAGCAACCCGGCCATGCCACAGATGTGGCGGTTGCGAAGTGGAAACAGACACGCACACGGGGTATCAACGCAGATTGGTGCAGTGTGCACTGTGCTGTGTGTCCATCTACACAGCTGCTTACTGGGCATGCTCAGACACATAGAATCTGCACAGTGCGGACATGCATACACATGGGGTGAAATCATGGAAGGCAGAATGTGGACCGTCGTGTGTGTCCACCCACACAACAGCAACCCGGGCATGCTCACACAGTTAGTATGTGCTACGCGCCATCCGGCATGCAGATGGAGTGCGCACACCGCAAGTCACGGCCAGGTATACCCATACACACGCACAGGGTGGACACACATACAGTTACACGTACACACACAGATGACAGCACAGGCGTCACGGGTGCAGGCTGAAGATGTACACACTGCAGTGAACACCGTAGCTGCCATGCCAGCACCATGTCATTGGTGCAGCAGTATGCCTCACGGTCCAGCAACAGCATGTGACATATGTCCACAAGTCTATGAGGCGGTGTACGTCCGTCATGCAGAGTACACATGTACTATCAATGATCCCACAGGTGTGATGTAGTACACCCATATCGGTATACATGGACAGGCGTGCTCCACACATACCACGGGCCTAACACAGATATGATACATGACTGCAGCTGTACCACAGTGAAACAAAGTCTGGATATGTCATATATGTGTTTGCCTGGCTGTGTGTATGGACTGCACACAGGACACATACGAAGCCTGTGATGTACCACATGCATAACACTCGCGTACGCGGTAATACACACACGAATGGAAGGTGGACACATGTCTGTGGCATGCACCCCCTACAGGGTGTAGCGGTGTTGACTGGGACACATACCCTTGTACAGTTTGCCTGTGACAGCTGTGATACCATACCACAGTCCATGTTCCATGTATGTCGACACACATGTCACAATGTAGCAATGCATACACACATGGCAACAGGGGATACATGTGACACGTGTACTGTGCATGGTGCAGCCATGCATGAGCTGTGTCCAATGTCCATAACACAGTTGCAACCCCCTACCACATGCATACCCATCATGGGGGCCATCATATGATGGCATAGTAACAGCACGCATAGCGGTATGTGTGTACACCATGTGTTTAAACACCTGTCCACATGCATGTGTGCAGTTACTGGTCACAGGTGTGTCACACACCATCCTACCCTGCCATGTGCATACAGTCTGCTATGTCGCCTTTACATGACAGCGCTGCCATAATGCATACCCATCGGCCATGTGTCATCGACCATATGTCACATGGTCACTGTAACCCCTACCACCTCCCAATTTATTGCGTGAAAGCGCTTGTTCCTGTTTTGTTTTTATCATTAAATGCTGTTGGATTTACTTCGTGGTGGTTTCGAGCAATTTCTTCATTACTGTACCTCCCAAGTGCATATATTGGCATAGCTGCCAGATACAGTGGTGGTATGCAGGATGCACTACATACCACTGCATGCCTGCACATATCCCATATAGCGGGTGTGGCATTCCTAGCACCAACATGTGTGCAGGAATGTGTGCCCATGTATGCCACAGATCGGGGGGACTATGTGCCACGTGCCACACATCACAGTACACCATGGTAGAGATCTATACATACCTCAGTGTGGGGTGCATGGATGCGGATGGTGCAGTATATGCAACACATCGTCCCTCCGTGTAGACATGTGTGGTCACCACCATGTCAGTGTGTCAACATGTGTGTATGTCTGCTGCCTGTTGTGAGGGTGTATGCAGATATAGTGTTGTGACTGGACACTAACCACACAGGGTGACCATCCCGTACTGGTGCTGCATTGTACAGCCCTGTCAATGCCATACTTGTGAGCCTTACTGGCCGCCTGTGCAAGACCGCCCCCTGTGACATGGCGCGTGGGTGCATTGTATTGTGAGGGTGCTGACCACACAGGCAGGTGTCTCCATCTGCACACAATGGAGTGTGTGCCATAGTGGTGTACACCCCGCGATTGCGGACATATTCCTGTACCCGTACAGCATCCAACTGCTGCTCACCGTGCACCACAGCTGACAGGTGACACCTGCGGTCAGTTGCCAGCACACTGTGTACAGCACCTGCAGAATGTCACCATACCTGTACTGTGTCATGCCATGTATGTGATGTCTCTGTCCACCGTAGCCTGTGGCACCGACCACAGGCGTCAGGTGCAGTATATGTGTGGACATGTGCGTCATGTACCATGTAAGCAACGTTACACTATATCTGGCTCCGTGCTCCACAGGTTTACATGTAGAAGCTCTCTTCTTGCAATATAAACTGTCTGTTCTCTATCACAAAAGCTCTGCACCTGCTCCCATAGTATTCCTACATAGGTAAAGTACATGTATACTAGATGGAGTACTACACTAGCTTAGAATCCCCTTGAGTATCCACTTCCCTATAGGTTCCTTCTGACCCAGTTACACAGCAAATGCATTCACGTTCTCTGGCATATCGAAGGGTCAATTGCTAGCGACCTCTCCTGTTCAGATGGTGAATCTGGGCATCCTGGGCAATGTTACAGGTGCCTCATGGACATGGACAAGCCGCACCTCCCCCACTAAACATAATATTTGTGAGAGATGCAACTATATAGCCAGACAGGGGGCTGAGCTCCCGCAAACCATGACCAGCAAGACAAAACGGGAGGGGAAGGACACCATGCACACCACAAACCCAGTGTCACATGTAACTATCACAAATGCTAAACAAACACATGAACACACTAAGACATACGTGGAGGCACTGTTAAAACATGTAACGAACCTAACGAGACCTCTGAAGCAGACACCCAAGCAACTGCCTCCACAAGACATAGGACATGCAACACATAGTTCTCAACGCCACTGTGCTAAACAGTCACAGCCCCAAAGGCCACACACAATGCCGGACACACTTGTAATGGGTGATGCCACAGTCAGACACACCGACGTCCCACCCACCAGACTGAACAAGGGAATGATCACAGTAGGCTGCCTGTCGGGTGCTGGAATCCGCCACATAACACATGCACACAGGTCACTCCGCAGCATGTACAAGTATGACGTGGTCATTATCCATGCCGGTGTCAACGACCGGAGACATACCACCCTGGGATACATGAAAGGAGACATAGAGGGGCTCTCAGATTGTGTAGCCCAGGCCAGCATGTCCCTGACCCTGGGCAGTATCCCACCCTCATCATGTATGATGCCACTATACTGGCTCCAAAGGATCACCCTTGATAATGTGCCTGGTTACCGGTGTCAGTCTGAGGGGATCCAGGTTCCTCTTGCCTGGGTTGACATGCTTGGCACGCCACGGCCCTTTGCAAGGGATGGCCCGCACCTGTCGCCCCTGGTCCTCAAGAGTTCGGCTAAGGCTCCTGCCACCCCCACAGTGCCCACTGCAGGCAAGGCTGGAATGATAAACCTACCACCCTAAACTACAAACCTGGAGAGATGAAAGGGTAATACTGCTCAGTGCCAGTAGTCTATGCCCAAGCTGCACACCCTCAAATGCCCTCCTCAGTATGGAGGACATCGATGTCAGTGCTGTGACTGAAACATTATTCAGGGCTCCTGAGAGCACCCCAGCACTATCAGTTCATACCTCATATCACGCATTCAGGACCATAACCCGGACCGAACACAGAAGGAGGTGGAGTCTCCATTTCCGTGACAGAAACTCACACCTCCAGGTTGGCAGAAATGCACGTAGCAGCAGGGACCATCCAGGTGCAATTAACCATGGGTAGGACTGCCCTACAGTTTGTTGCATGCTACGGACCACCCTCCCAAACCCAGGATACCAGCACAGCCTTCCTGAAGAAACTGGGGAGTATGAATGCTCTCACAACACCATCATATTGGGTGACATCAACCACCCATACATAGACCGGGAACATTACCCAGGACACAACACCCTACACCAAAGGTTCCAGGTGTTCATACACCCGAATGCTGTGGAACAACCATGCACCATACCCACAAGGGGAGGAAATATACTAGTCCTGATCATCACACATGGGGACGACATGCTCCACACAGGATGTACATCCCTCAACGGTGAGGTCAGACCATATAGTGAACTCACTGGAGATCTGCATCCTGCACCCACCACCGGCAAGGGAGACCACAGTGAAGACCTCTCCACAGCGAACCCCACATGTCATACGACTGGTGTGGTACCCTACAAGGCCTCCATGCCAGTGGTAAACACAGGCCACGCTGCTGAAACCCTTACAAATGCCTTCTATGAGCACCCCCAGGAATGTCTGGATCAAGCGATCCCTGATAACATCAGGACCTTGTCCACCAAAGGCAGGCACATGGTCTGGTGGACCCCAGCCATTAACAAACTGTACAACAACAGGTGAAAGCTACTACATGACAGAGCAATATCACTACCAGGGAAGGCATCACTGATTAATACTGGCGTTAACATACGATCACTCATACAATCATCCAAGGCCGCCTGTGGGACTGGACTTGCAAAGGACACATAAGACAACCATAAGGCCTTCCTTAGCTATGGTAGGAACATGGGTGGAAGCACACAGTTATGCTCGGAATTAGTCCAGAATGGTACAATGATCACTGAACCCACAGACATTGCCAACAAACTGGCAGACAGGTTCCGTGCATACATCTGCCCTCCCTCCACCCCCCAAGAGGGGACGTATCTATCCCACCAGAGTCTAGCCTCCTAAACATCTCAAATGCCCAGGTGAGAGCTGATATCTGTAAAGCAGTGAACACAGCATCAATGGGACCAGATGGTGTCCCCAGCTGTGTGCTACACAACCTCAATGAGGGCCTCACCCCGCACATAAGGCTGCTGTTTAATCATAGCCTTACTACAGGCTACTGCCGATGGATGGCATACGGCAACTGTGGTCCCACTCCACCAAGGTAGTGCTCCTATGGACTCTGTACATCCCTGCCCTATAAGCTTGACAAGCCTTGTCTGCAAAGCTATGGAGGGGTCCATAATGGAGCCCATAAAGAAAGACATTGGGGAACGACAAATACTGGAACATACCCACATCGGCTTAGTCAAGGGCAGATCCTGCCTCCCGAACCTGGTCGACCTGTTTGGAGGAGTCACTAAGGCCATTGATGGGGGTACATCGGTTTGCACAGACTACCGTGACCTGGCAACAGCGTTTGAACCACACTCCATGCGGGCATCATAGAAAGGCTCACCAGCGTAGATGTAGAGACATATGTCACATGATGGTTTGCCAACCGGATGGGGGTCAAAACCCACAGAGTTAGTATTCCTGGTGCCATGTCAGACTCCAAGCTGGTCCCAAGTGGTGGCCCACAGGGCTCAGTCCTGGGCCCCCTCCTGTTCGGCATTCAACTTTCCGACGTGCATGCAAACATAGGGGGATTGTGGCAGACAAGGTATGCAGATGACTGCAAACCGGCCACCATACTCAACACCCCATCAGACGCGGACATCCACCTGAGGTCTCATAGAAATGGATACCTGGTGCCAGAGCCATGGCCTGAAGCTACATGCCAGGGAAGGTATAGACCTACCCTTTGGAAAAGACATGTTCACCCCGAATTACCACATAGGTCGTAATCCATTAAACATGGTGGACGTGATCATGGACAAGGGTACCAAACCTGTCGGTAACCTCTCTTGACACTCACATTGCCAATGTGGTTGGGAAGACATTCCACTGTGCCCACCTGGTCATGAAGGGATTCACATCCACATCAGGGGAGGTCATTGTACCCCTGTACTCTTCACGCATCAGACCAATGATTGGGTACAACGCCACATTTGGAATGTACCTAACCTGACACCTGCAGCACTTGGAAGGACCGCAAACATTCCACAACACAGGGATAAAGGTGCTGAGACAGATGTCACATGCTGCCCGACTGAGGGGACTCCGGCTGTATACCTTCTCATACCGTCTGCTCTGAGGTGATCTGTGCCTGACATACACGGCCATGTCTGACCTGGGTGTCATGGACATGTTCCACCTCCTAGGATCCAAACAACCACGGGCATGGGAGCAACTGACAGAAACCTCAACACAGACATAAATAAGACATGCTGGAGGGACAGGTTCATCACCCAGAGACTCCCTACACCATGGAACAGATTCCCAGCCCTTGTGAAGCAGAGCCCCTCACTGACTCTGTCCAAGAGTAATCCGGACGTGTGGATGGGAGTTCGTAGGTATGCCCCAGGCATCATCTCTGTGTCACTGCTGGACAGAGGGACAGCAGACCAATGGATATAGTATCCTCATCCTAAGGGGTGGTGAAGGCCACACACACTCTGGCTAGGCTTACACATGCCGTAGGGCACATAGCCTGGTATGTACCTATGCACCTATGTACCTATGAAGGTGTCCAGGCAGGTTGCGGGTTCCTGTGGTATGCTGATATTGCCAGATGTGCCTGTGGGTAACCCACAGCTACACGTGGGGGACTGATAACAGTGCTCCCAGTAGGCACATGCAAGTACACCATATGAGGCATACAGGTTAACAGAACCAAAATGGTGCTACACATGTAACCGTCACACATACCCTGTACACAGCTCAATGTATGCTGCACCTGCACTACATGGTATGTCTGCTGCATGATGACAGTACACAACCCACGTCACATACACACCTGTCACTTGTCATACACAACCACTGCAACATACACATCACACACTATGCGTACACAGGTATCACATACACCTCTCACTAACTTGTCCACCCTGTGCATCAGAATATATTTGCATAACTGTGCACCGATGGTGTGGATGACAGTGATGCGGCAGAGGCTTCATCATATGCACAGGGTGATATGTGTGTCAGGGGCATAGGCTGTAACAATGGATGACATCATGTGTGTGTGTAAGGGCCGGTGCATTTACTGGGCATGACTGTGCAGAATGCATGTGGATGTGGTGGAGCCCTACAGTTGTGTCTGCTGTGTGTGGGTATGTGTGTACACAGTTCAGCCATCTGTGATGCCTACACGGGGTATACTTGGCAGCCCCAGACTGTACAGTGCAGGTTGTACGGCTCACTGTGTCTGTCTGGGCCATGTGACCCGTGCCTGCCTGGGGTCGCACGGGCACTACCGAGTAGAGGTGTGGAGTGGCCACTCTCCGATGACACATGTCCACTGGAACCGTGTCCACACTGGGACCGGCCAGGGCCACGTCCACATGGCCTGCTGTGTCCTGGTGTGGTTGGTGTAGCACCAGCTGCACTGCTGCTGCTACCGGCACTGTGTGAGTGGGCATGAGAGGTGGCACGCACGTCGACCTACACTAGGTGGTGTTGCTGGCCTACGGCCACGTGTCCTACGCCTCACCCCTACCAGGTGTTCCAGCACAGACAGCTCATGCTCGCGGATTGACATGCCTCGGTCGAGGATTCCAACCATCTCACCTAATCGCCTATCCAGAACATTAGCAATCTGCTGTTGAGCATTCGCCAATGACTGGATGTTCTCATTTAATGAATGGATTGCGGCCCTCTGCAGCCTCTGCCCTTCTTGGTTCTGCCGTTCAGCACGTGCCTGTGCCGCCATTACAGTCTGGAACATGCGTCTGGTGATACCAGCTGCTGCACCCTGTACAGCAGGTGCATGTCTGCCAGAGGTCCTCCTACGAGCAGCACCAGCCACATGCCTGTGTGGCACATCACCAGAAATTACACTGGCAACATGGTGTGTACCCGCACCTTCTGTAGCCACCACACATTCCTGCTCAATGCCAACAGACGCTGACTGTCCTTCCTCTATGGGCAACGGTGATGTGGTATGTGTCGGCATCAGAACCGTGTGCGGAGATGAAGGGGACATAAGTGGGATGGTAACCAATGGCACAGCTTCTGCCCCTGACAACCCTGCCTGTGCCTCATGCATATGGTCATAACCGCTGGTATCTGTGGGGACACTAGCATCAGGTGGACCGCAGGAGGAGAACGCACCTACACCACCTGTGAATACAAAGACATACTGTAAGATACATTACACACACGCAGACACACATGCAGACACACACACACACACACACACACACACACAGACACACACACACACACACACACACACACACACACACACACACACACGCAGACACACACACACGCTGACACACACACGCAGACACACACACACGCAGACACTTCATGCATGTGATATTGCAGATGGCATGCAGCATTCCCACACCACAGCTCAGTGAATGCAGGCCAGACATTAATAGTGGTAGTATGCATACTGCCCTGGGGTGCACACTACATCAAGCAGGTGTCATTTCAGTAGGCATGCAGTACACACATTCATGGTAGTTTGCATGCATCACCGTGATACACTGTGTGGCCACAGGCAGGTTAACAGTACACATGGCTGGCATCACTTTGACATGTACTCCACCGACATGTGCGATAACATGTGGACATGTGACAATGGTGTCCCACCACATGCACTGCATCATACAGGACGTCACAGTGCAGTGTTATGTGTACAGGCTACAGATAGAATGCATGTGTAACAAAGATGTCTGTGCAGGTGTGGTTGGTGTGAGCCATGTACATAGCTATACAGTGGGGAGTACAGGCACTGTGCCACTGCATGGCAGCAGGACACAGGTATATTTCTGTGCGATGCATACCATGGACGCATTGCATTGCCATGTCTGCAACATAGTCATGCTGTTCCACAGCACGTATATGGTAGACATTGGTGGCACCTCCAGTGGCTGCTGACAGGCATTCCGGTTGTCTGGTGTACCACATCAAATGTACAGGTGGTCCACTACAGCTATGATCGCACTGTGTGTGGACAATGTGCAACGGTGTCTATCCACTCCAGATGTACTGTGTGGCAACATGCCTGTAGGTATCACCCATGGCCATGTTTGACTGGGTCATGGACAATTGTGTGTGATGGGCATCGTGTACCCATCCTTGTGGTGGCCCATGTGACATACACCCATACAAGTCTGAGGTGTCACAATCCAGAGGCCTATGCAGACAGTGTGGATGTCCGCTATGTTGGGCATAGGTCATGTCATGGTGTGATAATATTGCAGACAGAACACCACGTGCGTGGGACATGTCATGTGCCATGTCACAATGTGTGCACACAATGCAGGGGCATATGTCACATTGGTAACACCTGTGTGCTGGCCAGATCACAGCTCACTATGTGGTACTGTGTGCGTACCACAAATGGCATTCCAATGCATACTACATATGCAGCCATTGTAGAACACCTCCACCATTGTATGCATAGCTGACTGCACATATCACACCGACGGGTTCTGTGGTTTCATGCTGGTGTATACTAATGGTTGTCTCTACTGTACATGGGTGGCATGTGTGTCAGGTGGTGCAACCTGTATACCGTGACTGGAGTGGAACCCAGGTGTGCATGTCATACCTGGCCACATGGCGAATATCTATACACCGTAACATGCCTGTTACTAACAACAGTCTCACCTGCGACAGACCCATGGCTGTGCGACACGCCAGAGGTACCTGTATAGGGGTGACACAACAGTATAAACATTATCCATGACTGTAGCCACAGTAAGCACTGTGCATGTCACATCATGTAGCTGTGTGGTAGCATGTGTTATGCACATGTCTGCAAACACAACTTAGCATACTGCAGTATGCGGCTTGTGTGGCCATATACCTGGCATGTGTTGGTACATTATGTGGTGTACTGTGACACCCACACCTACGTCAGTTATCATACACATATGCAGGACTGACTTACCAGGCAGCTCCAGGCTTGTTGGTTGGGAGACACCCACCTCCACGATGGCAGCGAGTGTTTCTGCATGATGTTCCCTGGGTGTCCCCAGACTGGCCAGGAGCTCCTCCGTGTGTGTGAGTGGGTGCTGGGTTGATGGCCCACCACCTGTACCACCTTGTTCTCTGGCGATTGCGGCAGCACACTGTTTCGCATGCCATATTAGGTCCGTGCAGTGTCGGCGTATCTGCTGGTAGGTGCGGTTGTTGCCACCCACGTCGTTCACCCTCCTGCGCATATCCTGCCACACGTCATCCCGCTGCTGTGCTTGCTGTGGAACATGGCTGAATAGCAGGTCATGGTTGTCATGGAGCAACGGTATGATTACGTCATCCTCCTGGCAGCTGAAGGCTGGCAGCCGTGAACGTGGCATTATCTGTAAGACATAATGATGGTGACAGGTCACATTTACACTGATGTACTGGCATACCGCTGGACATACATTGCTATGACATGTACGACATCTGCACAGTAATCTCTGCGATGCATCATGGCACTAACACAGCTGACGTGTTGCTGTCACACCGTTGAGCAGCAGGTATCATATGATATCTGTGTGTCAACTCATCACACTGTACACACACCATGTTGATGGTAACCTGCTGTGGACATGTGTACCTGCCCGCACCTGTGTTCATACCAGTTGGCACATGTCCCAATGTGCACACAGTTCTACTGTTCACCTGGATGCTGTGTATATGTCACTAGGCATCACGGACACAGCCGTTATGGATGTCAGCGGTGGCACTGCACACATACACGTGGACACCTGTACATGCATGTGTTGTGCCATGTGCATCTACACAGCACTGTACATGTGTTGGACAACCTGCCATGGCTCACCTGTATTGCACATGTGATACACATGGGACATTGTGTAATCATATGACATTAGCAGGGATGGTCATACATAGCATGTGCGCACACGTTGTACACGCCAACACACAGCACCTGTGACACCACAAGGTGCATCAGTGCCACATTACTGCTCTGGACGGTTGATAGTGCAAGTGCCATTTGGCCATCGCACCATGTATGACTGCGATAGCATGTGCAGCCTTGCTGGACCGGGCTGCATGGTATGACAGGGTATGTCACATACATGGCACAGGGATGTGTCCCACCTGGGGGGTACTGATATTGGGAGGGTGGCTGTCCATTCCATATGTCATTGCTATGTGTATATGGACATTACACATGTCTATCATCATGGTGTGGACAATGGCCTTCTGCAAGGTAGGCAGCATGCTGCTTGGTGGGGGTGTGTATGGTGCATGCTGGTATCGCACATACATGCATACACATTACCCCTGACAGGTGCTATGTGCTGTGATATTGTTCAACACAGTGCTGTATGTGCCCACACACTGATATCCCATGCACATGGATGGTAGCCTGGCCTGACATGGGTACCACATATGTCTACATCCAGTGCCTGCTGCCACTGCCATGTCAGCAGGTGCACCACACAGCACCATCCCTCCCACAGAGACCGTGGTGTTGGGCACAGCATAGGTATCCATGTATGGGGACAGGGATGTTCACATAGTGGGGGCACTGATGGTATCATCCATCGGACCATACATGTATGACGCACACCTCACACACCCAGCCCATTCAGTATGTTGTTCGCAACACTGACACAGCTATACTGCTAGGCCAGGGACATTCCCAGCCGTACATACACAGATGCATGAACATCTGTCTGTGGCATAGGCTACAATGATGGTGGGGTTCAACACATAACGTGTTTGAGTGTGGCTGACGCAGATGTTCTATGCACGTGTCTACACGGTAAACCTGTTCTACAGTAGCCAGCGGTGATGTGCTGTGCACATGTCAATGCTGCACATTGTGTTGGTGTCTGTCTGTCAAGAGGCCAGTGGTGGAACACACAGGGGTATTAGTGGTCAAATATGCAAGCCGCCCTGTACAGCTGTACTGCTAACATCTCAGGTGCTAATGTGTCATGGACATGCACAACTTACCCGGACAGGTGGTAGTGGGTTGCCACCCATACCCATCTCCTCTTGTGGGTTACTATGATCCAACACACTGTTTGTATTGTATGTTCAGGCTATGCACCTGTGTGGGACATGTGGGCATGCAATGCACTACTGCGTACCTTTGCACCCATTGCACAACATGTCACACAGGTACACTGGCAGCCATACACTTCACAGCTTGATGACAGTACAACAGGTGTTGTACACACATAATGTATATCCTGTGGGACATGGTCATATGTACAGGCATGTCCAACAGTCACGTACCACTGCTACCCCTATATGACGGATATGCAGTACATGTGGTGGTACAGCAACTGTCACATGTAGTCGTGCAATGCCCCCTACCTGCATGGCATGGTACTGCCCGTGGGGGATATGCGTCTGCATCCATGCTGTGCCCATAGCTGACAGTTGTACATCGATATGTGCAACATACCTCATTTGGTATTCTCATGGGTGCATGTTCAACATGGCTCTGCATTGTTTGTGTCTGTCACACAGTCATTGTTGTACATGGTTTACATGCCAGCCATGGCTTACTGTATGTGATTCCATGTACTTCATTGGGATACCATCATTATACATTATAACAGCGTATTCCAGCCATCACATAGCCTTCCTAGATGACACCGTTAGCCAGCCAGTAGTAGGTGTTCCGCCATCTGCACATAGGTCACACAGTACCAGGGTGGCTGACACCCATTCTGGGGACAGGGTGCTGACAGCTGTGGATGGGTGTGATGCTGTCAACAACCGTGGCTGCACCTGATGGTCACATCTGGATGGGTAACATTCACAACACACACCTACCTTCACGTAGTAACACATCATCTACAACAATGGACATTCCTGCCAGAACAATGTGTGCAGTATGTCTGTATGACCACCGTAGGCACCACTGGTGGCCCCCAGCGTGGCAGCCAACAGCACCGGTGTATATCCCGTGGAACCATGGGTTACACCATTCACAACACACCTGTCTCAGATGACCCTGTTGTGGATCACAGTGCAGTTCCACACATCATGTTACAGTATGCATCATGCACTGATATGTTGCGGACGTGTGAACAGCTGTGCAACTCAACATATGCACACATGACACATCACCTGGTACAACATATCCCTCATACAACGTGTTATTGTGACCGCCCTGTGATGGCATTACACAGGCTACGTGTACTGGGACATGTGATGGCTCACCAGTATATTCACCCTCTGGGTGTGTGTCTAGCCAAGTGTACAGTAGGCAGTGGTCTGAACACAGGGACACTGTACATTGACCTACAGTGTCACTGCAACTGTTGCCTATGCTCATACTGTACTTATACAGGCATGTGGTATCTGACCACTATGACAGTCCTGGCCGACCACACTGCTGTGGCACACATGACTTGCGGCCATCTGCCTAGGGTGTGGAGCACACATGTACATCTTCACATGCTATACTGCCTCTGTGGTGGTGTCACATGACTGTCTCCAGCAGGGCTGTAACAGGCAGGCATGGCATGGGGTCATGTGGGACAATGCTTGCACCTTCCACTGTGCTGCACACAAGCAAGGCACACACACTAGTGCACCACTCACATTTATCTTCAGTGACTGGGACCTGCCTCCATGCTCTGCGCAGCACGCCTGCAAGTACAGATTGTACACGGATCGTACCTCCCAGGCACATACCTGGACTGCAACACACACAGGTGAGGGGATCACACATCACACAGTGTTCTGCACACATCCTGGATATTTGCCAAACACAATGCATCATAGGTGCTCAATGTGCAGATACCCATGTTTGTGACTGCTAGACACATTGTAACATGCAACAGAGTTTACATTGTACACCACAGGTTACATGCTGTCTGTGTTGTTATACTGCACATTGGGCCTCGGACAGCTGCCACTGCCATGTGCTGACAGCAACCCACACTTCCCTAAAATGGACACCCATGTACCTACACATGCTTGAGGCATGCACTCCACCCAGCTGGATGACACATTACACAACACATACCATACCTACACTACCCTCAGCATGCACAATACCTCCATGTGTCTGGTGTGTTAAACCTGGGGTTATCCCCCCTTTGGTGGATGAACACATATGCTTCACGGCCCTGCTAGCCACACCCTGGACACACACCCATCGCAGCATACACGGAACATGTGTACTACAGCCAGTACTACTAACGTCTGCTGACAGCAGTTGTTGATGGCATGACACCCCGGCAGATGGATGGTGTACATATATATGCTGACAAATACCACAGTGCACTTCCGTAGCATGTACACAATGGTGGGGACCATGCTATTCCACACAGAGATGTGGCGGTACTGACCTTTTCACAGATGCCACGGTGGTGGTCATGTTCCATGCACATCTGATGTATGGGCACATGTGCAGGCTGTTGCACGTTGGTGTATATTCACATGTGTGGGGTGCATCACTTTCCAGCCATGGTGGGTTCTCATGGTCCGTCACATGCTCCAAGGCTAGCTACCTACACATGACTGCCGCACATTGCAGTGTGGGGCCTCAGGCAGTGTGGTGGTATGTCTGTGTTGTTTGGCTACATCCACATTCAATGTCACATACAATTGTCACCCAGGCATTGCAGACCGTGATAATGTTGGCAACGTGCCAGGCAATGGTGTACTTACCAACAATACACACTCTTACTCACTACAGGGTCGCAATCCATACATGGACATCGTAGTGTCCCTGTGGACACATACATGGTACTGATATGCACACATTATGTCCTGGGACACTGGCCCAATGTCACCTTCCAATGTCCCCAGCTGTTATGTCCCGCCAACCTGTTTGGTATGTGTCTCCACACCAGCCCACTATATTCACTGCTAGCCTGTTGTCAGACATTGTGTACCTTGACCACCGCACAGCCGCATCTATCGCACTACCCATGGGTGTCACTGCATTGCATGTGTGGCACTGCATTCGTACACCCATGACTGGACTGTTCTGTATGGCACTGGGGCACATCCTCACAAACGTGCTTCACGCACACATTAATGGCCTACATGCCTTTCCTGGCACCCTTTTTGGGCTTCTGTGTGCCACAGCACGCCACGTACACATGCTGGCCACCTGTCATACCATTGCATGGGGGGTTGGGGTGATAAAGAGGGCAACAAATCAGATGTTGTCCTCACATTGCCCTTCAGCACCATTCCACGTTCTGGTATTGGCAACGTACACATCCACCTGCACATCATACCCTGTGTCTCAGGATGTTAGGCTATATGACTCCTGGACAGGACACACAGTGGTGCAAGCATATCATACTACCTACTACATGTCAGGTACATATGGCATTACACAGTCCTCACTCATGGGGCCCCTCATATTCACTATTGGCTTACATACACAACATGCTGTCACAGAGTACTGTCCATGCCTAGATATCCCACATCTACATACCTGGCGCCATTATAGCTCCACCAGCTCATA
The DNA here is from genome assembly GCF_019279795.1 of Protopterus annectens. Taxonomy (NCBI): domain Eukaryota; kingdom Metazoa; phylum Chordata; order Ceratodontiformes; family Protopteridae; genus Protopterus; species Protopterus annectens. The sequence goes on along the minus strand of NC_056737.1, from coordinate 487,094,236 downwards.
CCGATAACGACCATACAGGTGTCAGTGTGGCACATACATCATGTGGGTGTCATGGCATCAGGATGCATGACACATGGTGCATGCACATCACCTTTGCATAGTAACATTCACCCAGTGACTATCACATGGATACTGGCCCCGTACATGCATATCACATTGTACATGGTTGCTGTACACACAAATGCCCCACACGGTCCTGTGGTTACCGTATTCCACTGTGGCATGAATACACTTCTGCAGGGCCACACCTATCTGTTCTGTGTGTGATGCTGCTACATAGGTAGCCATTGTACCTGTGGCATTCACACATCTACACACGGTCAAGGGTACAATAAAACATTCATGGTGTACCTTCCACAACGGCTATGACTTTACATGGCACAGCATTGTCATGCCACGATGTGTACCAGGCTCGGACAGTTTACATATGCGGCTGACAGACGGAAAACACATCTGTGCACATCTGCATACCACATACACAGGGGTGTCTTCTGCTCTGACACGGACCATGTCCTCTGCATTACTGATGCATATACTCCTCATACATGACAATTGCAGTGGGCAGTGTGAACGGACTGCTCATGGATATGTGCACACATGCCACACTGCATGGGTTGGGCTTCTGTGTTACTTCCGCAGACACAACACACACCATGCTGTGGAACATAGGTCCTGTGCACATCCCACAGGGACACACAGTGGCACTGTTCATGTGATAGCTCCCTTGCTGTTTGAGTGACACGTAGTCATGGTACCACCACAGCAGCAGTACTGTGTAAACATGCAGTTGACACCCGCCTCTGCTGTTCACTGGACACTACCATGGGGAGGTGACACTACTGTGTACACTGCACATGTGTTTACACAGGGACCTGCCAGACCTCATTGTTGCCCACAATGCACCTGCTACAGATTGTTTGGGCATGGTTACCTGGTGTTCCTTCCATTTCAGATGGCTATGATGCTACTACTCTGTCCCATACCTACAGGCCATATGTATCCTGTTATTGTACATACCAATAGGCAATACCTCCATTATGCATGATATGCCTGTGATACTGTGTATAATGTCTGTCATATCCACCATGACAGCTTTACATTACACATAGTTGACATAGTATCCCCTACTGCAAGGCATACGTGCACGTCGGGCGCACATTACGTATGACATCGACGGTATATGCCCATACACATGTGTGCTGTGACAGTATACATACATGTCCTATCCCCTGCTATGGCACTTCCTTGTTGGACATCCACTGCCAGCATCGGCGTGTGGTCTGGCATTGTTCTCTCTTATGCCCCCCTGTGGCAGCCCTTGTGGTGTCTCGGCTGTGTACATGATGTCCCACTGCTGTGCACACGGTGTCCACAGTCGTTGGTATGCTCAGCAGGATAGCACTACATAACCACCTTTCAACACTCTCTGCATTATGGACAAGTATCATTACTTACAAACACCATTCCCATACAGTACTGCTTCGTCGTACACATCATGCGTTACACACCCATACATATCGTGTGTTCTACATACATTGTCGGTGTTTCGTTCCGTTTTTCGTTCTGTGTATCATTATTCCTATTTATCACTCTTTCCGTTGTACACTGCTGGTTCGGTATGAGCATACGGTTTGAATATCCTGGGAGTCATCCTTATATCCGTCGATACCTGCAACATGTGGGTTCATCCCACCAATTGCTGTTCCTCAGTGTGTAATTGTGCGCATATCACCTGTGCATCTACTCCATTCGGACATTACGCGTCGTAACTGGGGTATGGTTGGATTCCTCACCTGGGCGTTGCCTATTTGCCCTACCTTCGTGGGGATGGTCTGTATTGTGTTATGTTATGTGTAACTGCAGCCGCTATGTGTGGCAACAGGTACATTTCGCAGTGGTGTTGGCCGTGGATTGTGTGTGTTGGGTATGGTATTAGGTTCAACATGTGGGTGTCCCTGTCCTGACGGCGTCTGTTGATGGCGTTTTGCATTCGGATGTGTAACATAGCTGTTGTATTCCTTTGAACAACGCATGCAAGTATGCATCCGCTGTTGATTGTGTTTCCCACGCGAGATGTATCGGTTATGCAGATGTCATTGACTGCCTGTATGTTTGTGCTGCTATTACGGCTTGTATCCCTTTAATATGTACGATGGGGAATATCGGAGGTTGTAGGTGACGGTTACGGGTTGTGGGCCTTGCATCTCTACATACACGGTATGGTTGTCTGTGTGCTCCATCCCTGCCTGGGGAGTTGACAGTTAATTGTCTGTTGGTCTGGGAGTGTAGGTTATGTTGTTGTCATGTGGTGTTGGTATCGCCTGCATATGTGCTTCATGCATGTATTCCTCCGTCACATCTGTGGTATATCAGCGGTTGTTTGTACGTGACGACTATCCCTTGTCATTCTGTCCCAGATATTTACAGTGATTGTGGTCCTGTACTTGGGATGGCCTGTTTGCCAGTGGTTGCCACCTATTCAGGTGGGGATTGCTTGTTTGACACTTGTAGAACACACAGGGGTGTTTACGGGCCGATACGTGGCCACGGTCAGTAGCGAGGTAGCACATACGTATTTCCGCGGTACATACCTATTGCTGTGTGACTTTGCCGACGTATCGTTTTGCAATTAGCATATCGGTGTCATACATATGGTCATGATTAGTACATACATCCTTTCCATTTCCTGTGGGGTATATTCCTGTGCTACGTTCTGGGACATTGTCACTTTGCATCGTTATACGTCGCCACATGCCTAGCCAGGGTAGGGCTCTCACTACTACTTTGGGACTACTGGTGTACATATGCCTGTGGTTAGTGTACTGTATGCCTACACATATTATTCCACTCTGCCTCTAACATGGCACCAACATACACATATTACAGAGACACACACATTACACTCGCACAGCGACACACACGGCACCCTCTCCGCACACATACACATACTACGGCAGTCACGGGGACGTTTGCACACAGTACCTGCGTGGGCCGCATCACCGGCGGCGGTGTCTACCTCCCCCCTCATATCATCATAGTATTACCCGCGCATGTACTGTTACTGTACTGTGGCCTGGCGATCATTCCAACTCGCGGTTATGCATTTCGGTATGTTGACCTTTCCATGGTTGGCGGTATCCTCTTCTGTTAAACCTCCCGGATGCTCAGGTTGTTGTTTCACTATGTATACTATGTACAGATATCGCGTGTTACATCTCTGTCACCTTACATCTCTCTGATTCCCTGTCTTACCTGTAGTACTTCTATGTATATGTGTACATATATTTCTATATATGTAATGATATCTATCTACATATATGTATATGCACATATATACGTGTTTATATGTATACACCTTGCGGCGAACGTGGCAGCATACAGCAACGCTGTCTGCAGTAGGACCCGCGTATGGTTCAGGTGTTGCCGTTCCATGCTCCGCTGGCTGTTGGGTGTACAGTGTTTGGGTGCTGCCTATGTTGGAGTCACACATGGGGCCACCCATACGGTACACTTTACGGGTGGTCATGTTTGTGTGCCGTCCATTTCACTGTGTGTGCAGGTAGGGAGGTGTCAGTCCATGGGGCCTACGCTGTCAGAGTATGTGCTATACGTTCCCTCTTTGCCAGGGCATAGGCATATTGAGTACACCTCTGTCTGCCTACTGGGGCTGGCACAGTGTGTTCATGGTCCTGAACCCTCTGTGCCTGGACTGGCCTTGGCAGTTGTGGTGGGCTTTGTGGCCCTTCGCCATTATGTCCCTGCAGCAGCTGCTTCCGCAGGATCATATTATGCAGCATGGTACATACTATGAATATGTGGGCACATGTGCCTGGAGAGTACTGCAGGGCTCCACCAGATGTATCCAAGCACGGGAACCATGATTTCAGCATCCCAAACACAAGCTCTATGATTATTCTGGTTTGTGCGTGTGCCTCATTATGGCGTTCTTGCATGTGTGTGTGTGCATTTCTGATGGGAGTCATCATCCACGGCTCCAGTGCATAGCCAGCATCTCCCACAAGGTGGCCTTGTGGGATGTCCCCCCTGGCGAATACCTCGTACAGCTGTGAGGCATGCCAGATATGGGAGTCATGGTAGCTTCCAGGGCTGCCAGCACACACATCCATGATAATGCCCTGCACATTGCACACGACCTGGCAATTGATGGAGGGGAATCCCTTGCGGTTTATGTAGCGTCTACCCTGCTCCCCAGGTGGTGACTTGATTTGTATGTGCGTACAGTCTATCGCACCTAGTACCTCCGGGTATTGTGCAACACGGTGGAAGTGGCACATATTGCTAGCCAACTCCTCCTGAGATCTGGGGAAGTATATATGCTCATTGGCATGTGGTAACATGGCATCCAGAAACTGGTGTAGTAACCTGGATGCTGATGCCTGTGAGATACCCATTATATCCCCAGTTGGCCTTTGAAAGGTACCTGTGGCCAGTATTCGCAAGCTTACACATACCTTTGTGTCCACTGGGATGGGCTCCCCTCTGTTGTTTCTTGTTCTCAGGCGTGGCTGGCACAGCTCCACTATTTGCTGTAACGTGTCCCTATCCACCCTGTAACGCTCTATCTCCAGGTCTTGTAGCCCCTGGTAGGTTACCCTTGGTCTGAACACTCTCCTTCTCCTCTGAGGCCTACGGTAGTTGTCGGCATCCTCCTCCACAACTCCATCTGTCTCTAACACATGATGATGGATCACGGCCATGGCAGCATCCAACATGTACATTTTAAAAGTTCCCCATGTGTTTACACCTATGGTGCGGCATTTGGGAATACACGGCTGTGTGTTGTGTGCATTCACACTTTATACTGTTGTGCTGTACACCCGGTGATGTCATAGGGTGTGTCTGTGCGGCCGTATCTGGGGATTATCGTCCGTGTTTTACCGTTGGCACTGCAACGCTGTTGCCTTTGGTGTTGCATTACTCTTGCCTGCAATGGATTACCTTTCGACCTTCCCTTACAGTTTCTACACGTTGCACCTACTATTTCCTGGCATGCATCCTGCAGAGCCCTGTCATGTGTAGTTTCTGGGACATGGCATATCGTGCGTTTTGTGTGCCACCGCCGTTATGCTGCCTGCCTGCTTGGCTCTGCTGTGTCAGGTCTTCACTCTTTGCACTCTGCTACCTCCCCTACTTTCTTTGCATTCATATGCCTCCCCTATCCCGTTTTGCAGGTTTCTGCATGCAGAGTTGTCAGCTGCCGCCGATTGGCCTTCGTGGGTTGATTAGTGTTGATTGCTCATTACTACTCCAATTACACTGCTTCCGCATTTCCTCATATTCTCAACATCACCTTCCTGTTTCCGATGTTATTTGCGGGACGAGCGTCACATGAGTGGGTTAAGGGAACGTAGTCATCCTCGTGCACATGCACCTCTGCGCGCATTGTGTGCTCTCAGCTCAACTATTTCCCCACACGCCGGTCCTGCAGCTGTGATGTGCAATGTACAGCCCAGGTTTGCTGAGCTCCAATGTGCTTCCTCCTACAGTGGCACACCCCTCTGCAGGTGACATGTATTCCCTCTGAGCCACTCCTCGGTGTATTACCACTGCGCCGTTTTGTACAGCCTTACGCCAGCGGGGGTTTTGCGATTCAGTATTATCTGCCTCATTTGCATGGCATTGACTACTAATTCATAGTTTCCATGCCGAACACTGCCGCAAGTCCTTGGCAACCCTTGCACCGTGGTTGTGGCTTTCCATGCATACCATAGTGTATTGTGGCTGTGAAGCTGATGTGTATTACTCTGCTGTTTTATAACATTGTCATATTATTTCACTGTTTTGCACCTTCCGCAAACATGTCCTGGGGTTCTGCTGTGAGTTTCTGTGGACATACCATTTATGTTATTATTTACATGTTGTGCATGTTTTCTTTTGACATTCTCTGTGTCTTTCGCCATTGACATATGGCAACAGTGTGATACCTGACGCTGACAGCCTTCCGTTACTCCTATGTTATGTTTGGGAAAATGTAAACCGTTTTTTTTTGGTTTACATTGCCGTGGCCTTATGCTACGCCTGCGCCACTTCGCGGATCGCTATATGCCTTCATTTGCATGGTGCAACACCGCACATGGTGTGTTTAGCATACCTACGCTGGTGGCGGCGCTGATCCGGCACATGCCGGTAGTGCACGTGGGATTGGATCGTACCTGAATCGCTCGGCGGCCATATTTGGCATTGTAACGCCTACGCTGTGTGTGCGCCTGGCGCAAGTTTCATGAATCCCGGGGAAAGTCTGAAACAAAAAAGCAAAAAGGAACTAAGTAATCTGTCTGACATACCTCCCAACTGTCGAATTACTTGGTTTTTACCCAGTTTGGGGGTCCAAATAATGGGGTGCTAGGGCCATGATTCCTATGTGGCACCCCTTCATTACCGGATTTTTTCCAGCTTTTTTTTCAAAAAAAATTTTTTTTGCTTTTTCAGCTGACGTCATTGTGTGAGCGATAATGTCAGCTCTGTCAGCCTGTCAGAATTGAGCTCAAGGGCTCACGTGTACACATTTCTGGCTTTTATTACCGAGCATGAAACATTTATTTTATGCTGGGTGCTTTCTGTTGCGAGCAGGATGGACATGTATTTTATGCTGTTGCAAGCAGAAAGGACTGCCAATTATTTTTCTTTCTGGATACTAGCGATAAGCGTGAGTGGGGACTGCTGCAAGAGAAGTCTGCTTATGGTGGATACTAGCGAGTGATAGAGATCGTGGGTACTGAGAAGCCTGCAGAGCTGTGGATAGCGAGATCATGGGGACTTGCAGTCCTTTTCAGGTATTGTGAGTGTGTGTGTGCGAGCGGAAAATTTTATTTTATGCTGGCTGGCTGCTTTGTGTTGTGAGTGGGGACTGCTGCAAGAGAAGTCTGCTTATGGTGGATACTAGCGAGTAAGAGAGATTATGGGTACTGAGAAGTCTGCAGAGCTGTGGATAGCGAGATCTTTTTCAGGTAGTGTGTGTGTGTGTGTGTGTGTGTGTGTGTGTGTGTGTGTGTGTGTGTGTGTGTGTGTGAGTCTTTAATACAAGAATGCTGCTTTTTCAGCCATTATGAAGCACATTGTTTACTTGCTGAAAGCGGTTGGCATCTGTCTGCAGCAGCTGCTATTCCATAGTTCAGAGATCTTTGCCTGAAGTTAATATTATTTGGAGATGCTTTTTGGTCTTAAATGAATCATCTGATTTCTATGTTGCTCTTTTTAATCCTTGAATGAAACTTGAATGTTTTGTGCTCTTACCAAGCCTATTTCACTGTCAGTATGTTATATTTCACTTCTGTTAAGCATAGACTTCCAGTAGAAAATGATTTCTTTTACAGATGATAGCAGACTGTGAGTGAAAATGCCCCAGGTGAATACACCTGGAGGCTAGAGAGTTACTCAGTCAAGCTCAAACCCTGTACCTTGGGTAAAGGCAAAGAAAGCCTAAAGTCCCTAGCCACCACAACTTGTGAATTTATGCCTCCTATTTTTGTTCTGTTCCTCATAAAATCTTTGTTTTTCAGGATTATTGTGGCAAATCACTGAAGGATTAAAGTCGCCAAATAATGACAGGCATTTGATTTTCAGACTTCATATTCTTCAGAAAATAAATAGTAACACAAAACCTTTTATTCTAGCAATTTTCTAAGATCAGTATTTGAAATGTGTCCTTATTTTGGAGCAGTATTTCCCCATTATTGGCTTTGTCCAGTTTTTTTTGTGCTAGGAGGTTGTGAGCTATGGTGAGAAGTGAGAAGTGAATTCACTAAATGATAGCCATTTAAGTTTCAGTCTTTCTAATTCTCAGGAGACTGTTGATTTAGCATTAGTGATATGCTGCTCTGATTGTTGTGCACAGTGTCCTGGGTTCAAGACTTGGCAGGGAAATGCATGGTGGTAACATAACATTTTATTCTAGGAACATTTCAAAATTATGCAAGCAATGTTTAAAATATGTCCCTGGTTTTTGGCCTTTTGTCCCTCCCCCCCCCCCAAAAAAAAAAAGAAATTGAAAATAAGTACGAGAAGCTGTACATGATGCCTATGGCTTACACCACTGTCATTATATATATATATATATATATATATATATATATATATATATATATACATACATACATACATACATACACACACACACACACTTTTATGATGGAAATTTTCTGAATTGGGTAGTTTTGCAATTATTGATTCAGGCATTTTGTTTCATTGCCTACTGGAAAAATGTTCAAACAATAAATTTAAAATGCACTCTAAGTCTAACACAAGTGTGCTGTATTATACATAGACTCTAATTTAATAAAGCCAGGAAGGTGTATCAAAGAACACATGTATGTTTCTTATTGTGTGTGCAAGGGGCCTATGATTTGAAAACAGCCCAAAGCTAATCTTTATCCACCACTGGCCAGATGCATTTTCTTTGGATGTGGTGTGGGTTTCAAGGTTGTTTCAAGGGCAGAGAATTTTAATGCTAAGTCTATTTTCATTGTGAGGCAGTATTGCTTTGTTTAGCAGATTTCTATTAGTGTTTGTGCTATAAAATATAAAAATAAAATCCAAATAATCGTAGAAGTAAAACAGTATGCACACATTAGTGTTTATGGTTAATGGGGCAAAATAGCCAGATAATGGGACATTGAAATGGCTGCAGAGAGACTCTGGTGCCATATTTTTGTTGTCTGTTCTTCAGTTTGCATTTGAAAGTTGGTATCCCACAATTCCATTGGAATGGGTGGGGTTACATAATTATGTATGCACATTTTATGTTAATCAGCATACAGATTTTTACCTATTTTTCATGGGCCTTGTCCAGCTTTTTGATGTTTTCAGGTTGAGAGGTATGCTGCCTGAATGTTGTGGAGACAGGATAAAAAATAAGAAGTAAGCAATCTGTCTGAATGGTGTGGGGGCCAGGATAAAAAACAAGTAATCTGTCTGAATGGTGTGGGCCACAAAGATGGGAAACAGAGAAATGTCACCAGGGAGGTGTGGAGAAACTAGTATGCAACAGAGGCTCACATAAATTCCTTTGTACAGGGCTCCATATTATCATCTAATGCTAGCCTTGGTGATTACAACTAGATATTGGAGGTGTATATATTCAGTAAAAATGGGGAACATTGATACAAATGGTTTAGCAGAAAGACACATTTTAATAGTTAAGGCTGGGAAGAAGTTTTCAAATGCAGTGCTGAATGTGGAAAAAAATATTAAATTTACTTTTCTGTTCTGCCAGTCAACTGCAGTTATTTCTTAACAAGTATGATAGAATGATAACTTGATGTAATCAGCCATTGCTAGAGTACTTTTCTTAGGATCAAGCAATAATTACAAAGGTTTCAACATGATTGACATGGAAAACTTATAATGTTTCATGAATCAGGAGTCATGCACCTTCAAGATATAGGAAGGGGAGTTTATAAGTGCATCACAGGTGTAGTAACTGCAATGAATGATGCAGTTTTATTTTTGGTATAATTTGTAGAATTCATATTCACCAAATAGGACAAGATTGATTCCAGATATTCACATTCTTAAAGAAGTGAATCCAAATAAATGAATTAGGACACAAAAGTGAAAGTCTACAGTGAAGTACAAGTGAGGTAAGAACTTCCCAAGAGACATATCCAGTTGGCTGCCAGAGCTGAGATGTTCACAGGTAGTTTGGAAGTCATCCCAATGTCTCACATTTTGATGACAGAGTTTAATCTGTGTGAATTTTTTATTCAAATAATATGGACACTAGCTTACCCCAACTTAAGAGATCATAAGCATTTTACCCTAAGTGCAAAATAACATTTATGCCTCAAGATTACAAGTGGGATAATGGGTGTATTGAGCTATACAGCAAGGTTGAGATTTTGGACATCCATAAAACAGATGTCAATGTAACATGAGACTGTACCACCTTACTAATGTGAGCTAACCCTTACCCTGCCGCTAACACCAACCCTATGCCTTACCTTATGAAAAACCCTTTCACACTACCACTACTCAAGATAAGGACACCCTTACAATACTAAATCTTGGCTGTTCCTTAGCCCTTATTTTAGACCTTACTCACAAACACATACACATACTCTCCCACCCTTAATGCTGAAACTTTCACTATATCCAAGAGTTTGAAAGTTTATATATATATATATATATATATATATATATATATATATATATATATATATATATATATATATATATATATATATACATGCATACATACACACACACACATATATATATATGTTTTTTTTTTTGGAATTTGTTAGTTGAGGAAGAGTACTGATCCCTTTAGACCATTTTCGGTCTCAGTCTTGGGTAAACACAACAGATACATAATATCACATATTGCATGAAAAACAAAATGCCATATGTACATATAATATATACAAAGTGAATATCAGAGTTGGCTTCTTGGAACTGAGGTAACAGATAAATGATATTATATGTAGACTGACTGACAAAACACAATATAAGCATACATTACATACAGAGTTAAATTCAGAATTGGCATTACAAAAAAAAAATCAGAATGAAAAGTAGAGTTATAGCAAGGTATGCAGAGAAAAAAAGGTTAGGAAGAGGTTAAGTTAAATGACCAGAAATTATAGCAGTTGCATTTTCCTAGAGTCTGAAAATGTGCTTTTATTTCTGATTTGAAAATTGGGTAAGAAGAATGTTCTTTAAGAAAAGAAGGGAGATATTTCCACAGACTGGGATCAACAACTGAGAAGGTACAGTTATGTCATTATATAATGTTAGTGTCTTATACACACAGACACACACATCACATACATATGTATATACATATATATATATATATATATATATATATATATATATATATATATATATATATATATATATATATATCTACAGTTTATTATTGTTTGTGCGACCAACATTCTGTCGGCAGCATTGCTGCTGAAAATCAGAATGTCATAAATAAAACAAAAGTGGAATGGATAGTCGAATTACACTTATGCAAATGCACTACTGCATTCGCATAAGTGCATTCGACTATTTGCATGGAGGCCATAGTACAGCAGGGACTGGAAATTCATCCATATCCCCACTGTAGTGCGATCTCGGAGTTAGAATATATAAGTAGGGAGGTGGGGGGGGGGTGCAGGGGGGCTTGCATCCCTGCAAAAACGTGATATGTCATATAAGAGTCTCATTTACATCAGCTCATATGCGGCTATCATGTGATGGTTTCGGCTACAATGTAGACTCAAATGTGTCGATCATTTTGGTCAACATTGTGGCTGGTCGGAATGTGTGTTTCTGGGTTTGCCATTAGTTGTTTCGAACGTAAAATGTTTTGCCATTCAAACAAACAATAGTAAACCTATATATACATACATACACACACGCACACACATATATGTATACATATGCACACACAAACACACACACACACACACACACACACACACACACACACATATATATAAATACATTTAAAGGCAAATAATATCTGCCCTTTTTTATTGCATTAAGTTGAAATATAATTCAGAAAATCATTTTTGACTTTCTGTGCCAATATGCAAGTACAATTGGGACAGATGGTGTCCTGTCTTGCATAATTATTACTGTAATCGTATTACTTTAGACCATTTTCATTTGAAATGTGTGTGACTCAAACATAAGCAATAGTTGATGAATATAATTGCAGGAAGTGAGGAATGGTTTTATGTGGTATCCTTCACATATTTAAAATAATAGACATTATTGTATAAATAGTTTCCTATAAGCAAAGAGAATGCGATCCCCCAGATGAAGTAATGCACCTATAAACTAAGCTTTAAGGTTCTGTCTCTAGCTGAATACATAGAATATCGGTGTAGTTTATTTGGATTTTATTTTTGTTATTGTTTTCAGACATGTATGTGATTAATATTCAATACTACGATTAACTAGATAGGTCCAGAGGGATTTTACAACAATGTTCCTCTATGTAATATTTCTTGTATCAACAAGACAACTTATTAATTTAACTGTTAAATCCTCACCCTAAGATGGCCATAAAGGATAAACTCTGCTAAAGCAGATTGCAGACATTTTCTCAGCAGTACCTTTTCTATGCTACCCTCCACGTTATGCTCTCCTGATAATTTTGCTTTTATTTTACCTTGCAGCATTATTTTTTTTAAGTTATTTTCGAAAGACATATCACTTCATAGAAGTTGAAGCATTCTTATTGAGCCAGAGAAATAATTGTTATCTGATAATGACTGTACTGACATTATGCAGACACTGTGCACCATGGCAACGTGTAATTTTGTTGAGGCCATGAATATTATGACTTCTAATTTTGACATTTTACTAGCAAAAATCTTTGTGTATGAAAGCTGTTATTACTGTGTCTGGTTTGCTGAATATGAATGGATTTGACATGGAATGTGTATGTGAATTGGCTTCCTTATGATCTTGAACTGCAGAAAGAAGTTACTAGAATGTGTCTGAATTTTTGAATTAGTGTGACGTTTAGCCATTTAGAGTCTTTACCTTTTCCCTCCAGTTGTATAATGTTGGGATTAATATATTTAGGCAATGGAGATGTGTAGAAAAATGTTGTATTGTTTTACCTCATTCAGCATTTTACACAATGTGTTTGGACTTAGTTTTTGTGTATTTTGATATACACACATAGCCTGCACTATGCAGCGTTACAGGATTTCAATGTTGTGTAATCAGCATTAGGGGTTTCATTTAACCTCCCTTTGATTTTCAAGCACAAATCTACATGCCATTACAGATCTGAAAAGTATCATTTTTTTCTTGCCTGATCTTGACATCTGTTTAGATGAAATATGTGAGACCTGTGTTGTTTTTCAATAGATCATCTGGCATTTATTTTTTCTACTGAGCAGAAAATTCCCTTTGACATTTAATTCCCTACTTGGTGAGTACCGGGAAGTATTCTGAAGGAAATATAGAATGTTGTTCAGCATTTTCAGCCATTTAATCACAATACAGTTATTTAAATGGAACGTAGCTGAGGGTAGGCAATATTAAGCATCACTGAAAACTTTTGTGCAGAGAAACAAATGATTCCTATTGGTTGGAAGCAATTTCAATTAGGACTGTATGCTACAATAATGTGTAGACCAAACTGATCTATTGCAAAGAAAAAATAAATGTACTGAGGATCCGGTAGTATACATCATTGTTACTTGTTTATTTTTATTTTCATTGAAAGCATTTCCATGTGTCTGGTGACATTCATTGGGAGGGGAATTTAAATGGAGTGGGAAAAGAAGAAAAAGAAGCACTGTTTGCTCTCCTGCAGTGACTTAAAGGTAGAAAACATTCTTTTTGCTTGAACTAGAGGACATTGTAGCAAATATAAAAAGAAACTGGGGATTTTCAGATACATTTACAATGCCAAATATTCGAAATGTCATAGTGCTGTGTGATGCAAAGCTGCTTAGCTATGTAGTAGGGTAATCATAATGCTGGCACTGTACAGTAAATTAGAGGGTACATGTCACTGACAGCGGTCAAGCTACTGAACATTAGTGAAGTGTTAGTGCCACAAGCAGTCATGTGATCAATGTGACCAGAAAAGTAAAATGGTGTGCCCAAAGCAATGTGCATTCATATGCACAATAAAGCATTTATAAGTAGTAACTCAGGCTGTGCAAGCATGCCACAGAGGGCAAGAGAGCAAAGTATAAACACAGTTCATTATAGAAATGTGTAGCAAAGGGGAAGACAGCAAAGGCTAGAAAGGGGATATAGCAAACAGAGGAATATATACAGAAGGTAGACTTAATGATACATTTTTGACAGGTCTTCAATTTACATTTTATAAGAAGAATGGTACACAAGAATGGAAGCAAGTGACCGCCATGGGAAGGAAAGAGGGACTACACAACATATCAGGGACAGAGAAACAGACATAAAAGGCTTGGTATGGGCACAAAATGTGGGGACAGCAGGGGAGGAATGCAGATATACACATGGAGGGCAATTGGTGATAGAGATATTTGGACTACAAAAAGAATGTGAGGAATAATACATAAAGGAGTGCACTAACAAGATGCCGGATACTATAGGGTACAGGAGGCTTGTCTAACTGGCCTAGAATTGAGCACATCTAGGTGTCAAGGTATCAGCCACCTCTATAGTTGATGTCATGGGCAGGCTCTGCCTCTAGTGACGTGATGGTTGGGGGACAGCCATCATGCAGTTCTATTAGCTTTATGGTCCAAATGCAGATGTCTATTTTTTGATGCACCTCAGATGTGAAAAGCCATCACATCTCATGTCAGGTGACCAAGGGGGCCTCTGTACTATTTTTAAATAAAGAGCCTCCACCTTCCCTATTGTAAAGTGAGCCTTTTAGCTTATCTTCACCTAGGTAAGCTTTGTCATCCTGCTGACAGACAGGCCTTGTGACTGTTGGTGACTCAACACCAGGCATCTCTGCTGGCATAGACTCATATGTCTGCATCTACTCCATATCTTGCACCATAACTTGACCTGCAGAAGGAGGAATAGATACAGAATAGAATAAATAAAACATGTTTCATACATAAGTATGTTACAGATGTAGTTGCACTTGCACAATGCGAACTTGGACTAAGTATACACACCCTATTACTAGGACAGTCTTCCAGCTCTCCGGAGGCAGGCGTACCTGTACAATTCTTTTTTCTTGGCCATTGTAAAAGAAAGTAAGGGCAAGTTGGTACACTGCAACCCTGTCAAAAGCAGGCAACCTTACACACAGATGATAGCCAAAAACAAACAAAAAAATTAATATACGATTCTTCCCATAAAAAGTAGGCACACTTTCTTTAACTGGTGGACCAGGTCAGGGTGACACCTAAAAGTCACCATAGCGATGCCTACAATGCTTTTCAGTGTGCATGATAGCAATGGCAACATTTATTGTCCAGTCATCCAATTTATGTAATGGGTCATCATAATTGGCCAGCAGCTGTTTCTGATACTCATTGAGCAGTAATTATAACAATATAATTGTTTCCATACTGAATCAGGCAAGAGTCCTACTAAATGCAGTACTTGAAGGGTTAATGCAGTACATAAAGAGGCTCTACCAGTCCATGGGCCTTCATGAGGTGTGTAACTGCAGCCTCTTGTGCATGGCTGTACATTTTGACATCATATCCCATGAATCACCCAGCAGAATGCAGTAGCACACAATCATGATGTGACAGATCTGATAGGTTCTATGCATGACTAAAGTATGCTTATGTCCCATTAACCTATTGACAGGAAGGGACAAGCAATAGCACCACCTGAGTGTGAAAGGTCAATGTATTATGGCAGTAATTCTAAAATGATTGCATAATGTTAACCCATTGAAATAACTGCTGTGCTATGAGGCCTATTATAACATGATAAAAAGTGAGGCCTCCATGTTCTGTAAGATCGCAATAACAAGACAATGCCAGGCACAGGATTGCAGTAAATAAGACTTTGAACTGTGATATCGGCATAGTGAAAGATGACAAGATGCCTGGTAATTCAACTCTGCACCACAATGCTCACCCATGATATATGCAATTAGGAACAGATAGGAAACAGTAGACTGGGTGACATAAATAGCACAACGGCATGGCAGTTGAATATCCATCTGGAATGGTCTCATTATGGCAGACAACATAGCTCAGGAGAATGAGAAGTAAATGTCCCTTGATGTCACTACACTGTAGCTTATTTGCACATATTACAAGATATGTTACAAGGGAAACAGTGGCTTCTGTATAAAGGCCAAGCCATGGCTACATGTACAGAGGTGGGGAGGTGAGAAGAACAGGATGCACATATCATTCCTGGACATAAGCATAATGCTGCAAGAATGCAAGTACTGTAATCATGTCCATTGCTATTGTCCATATAAGCAGGGGGGGGGGGAGGAGACATGTATGTAGCCACTAAACAGAGATAGTAGTTAGTGATGAGACCTAGACTCTGCCTAGGACAGTCATCCTCACACCCCCTTATACATACACACACACACACACACACACACACACACACTGATCCATGTACATATCTTGTCATGGGTCAAAGACAGTGAGGACAGCTGGAAAATGTCACAACTCAGGAGACTGAGGTGTTATTGCAGGTGCTATGTACAAGTGTGCATAGAAGTGTTGCTAGGTGGGGGAGCGAGAAGGGGGCAGCTGTGCAAGGTATCAGGGCATGATCAACAGATCATTTTTCCCCCTTTCAACTTTTGTTCCTCATGTAAATGTGAATGTAGGCAGTAGTATAGTAGGGCATTAGGACCTAGTGCTCCTCCTTAGGAGGGAAGGAGTGTGATACCAGAGAACTGGCCTTTCTTCAGATCTTTTTTAAATAGACCCACACCAGGGAGTGGCATCAGGCACCAAATGAGCCACCTACAGCTCTGGGAATGCACATCTTGTAAAAAGGTAAAAATAGTGAGGCTTTTAGGGATCAGGTGTGGCAGAGAGCTGTGCAGGATGTCATTGTGGTGGGAACCATAATAGGACACTACAGGTACATCACAGGATCACCAATATGATATTGCATGCCAAGACCTATGTAGAAGACATTACCAGAGACAGTTCCTCCACATGAGGTGAACCATTAATACAGAATCAGGCTCTGCCTCTAATGGCCTGATGGTTAGAGCCAGCCCTCATGCAATTCTATTAGCAGAGTTAGAAAAGTTCATTGCAACTATGCCTGTGGCAAGCAAGCAAAATCCCATAGCTGATAATGACTTATATGTGGAAGATGAGTTGAAAACAACTGCCCAAGTGTCTGCAGTGCAGGTAGTATTTTAGTAATTGCTGGTACATTTTAAGTTGCACTGTGATCCTCATGTAAGAAGGAGTTATTCAGCAGAACCCCTTTACGTATCAAGTTCTGCATATACATTGGGGCCATAACTGTGATGAGGAGTACAACGTATGTTCCAGCACTGTCATAGGTATGTTATTTTTTCCTTCATAGGTTCCACTGGTGAAGGATCCAGCACAACAAGATGTTATATGTCTGATGTCAGCATGTCACTAATGATTGCTGATGTCAGTAACATACATGTCACAACTGGATGGCGCATTAGCACTTTCAGCAACACTAACACTGGATGGCATGCACACAGCCCTCACATATGAAGTGAAAGTGGAGCTTGAGTGGCTGGCTAAACTTACAGCATCACACGTGTTTGCCACAAAATGCCCAATCAGTGTGAAGCTCAGTAAATAGGACTTAACACCATGAATGGCATTCCTCAGCCACACTGCATCTGATGTATGTGCACCTACTAAATGGATGAAGTTTGTTGGTGTTTATTTCCACAATGACTCTAGCTTTTTCCTTGAACAGGGCACCACCCAGTGATTCATGCACAGACATACACCATGGTAGAGATGGAGAACATGCTATGTGGCTGTGTGAGGACATGCAACAGTTGCATGAAATATAGGATGGCCTGTAGCACATTCAAAGTGTTATGGGATGTAGGGACTTGGAGCAAGCATGCACACTCATTTTATTGATAGCTAAGATGATGTTCCTTGTAAAATTAATGAGGCATGTAGTAAATATCCTCCATTTGTCTCTGCAAGCCATGCTTCTCATGGTTGTGGAATGGTTGAGACATGATGTGGACGGTTATAAGCCAGGATTACACTGATGTTATACATTGTTTCAGAGGCTGCATCAATGACACCCCTGGCCATAGCAGCCACATTTGTGTGTAGTCGATGGCCGGTGTCAGGGCCATAACTAATGAGCCTTATTTGTCTCAACACTTGGGACAGCTCACCAGACTGGCCACTCTGGTGCTCATACTTCCATACATCCCTATCTCTTGTTGACCACCAGATTACCACATCTAGCCATGTCAGTCACTGGGATCAGGGATACCATCTTTTGTTTTGATCCCAAAATTGGCAGATATATCAAACAACATGCACATGCTGACAGGGTGCTACACCTTCTCTGATGTAACATATATTTAGTTCTGGCAATTGTTTGCAACATGGTGGCTCCATCCTCAATTTAAGGATGTAATTCCTGACTACACCAACCTGCTACCCACTACTGTGGTTACCTCATCCCCTTCCCATGATACAGTGGCATTTCTTTTACCTGTCATTGTGCCCATGTCACCTGTACAAATGCCATGTCTATAAATATGGCCAGTCTGGGTAGGATAATGTCTGATGCATGAACTGCCATGTCAAAGCACTGTAATCCATAGCATGGTCAATGTGTTATTACATGCATCAACTTTATTCTGTGTGGTCATTATCAAGGTCCATAGCTGTACACCTGAAGCCATCCTTTTTGTATTGTGTATTGTATCCACCTCTGCCTGACACGAGGTACTGCAATTGGTTACTCTGGAGACATCTGCTACTACAGTAGATCTCTCAGATAGTATTGCAGTATTCCCCAGTTGTAGCTGCTTCCATGCTACCATATTGTAAAAGGTGGTGCACAGAATGTACTGTTGACTGCAAGTCTCAGGCTAGTATTTCATTGCTCCACCAGATGTATCCAGGAAGTGAAAGCATATCTTCAGGAGTCTGAGCACATGTTCACTAATGTTCTATGGCTCAGCCATGGTCTGAGTATTTCATATAGGAGTTATCATCCATGGTTTGAAAGCATATTCATCATCATCTGTGACACAACAGTGAACACCATTATATGTGGATTGTTGCCTTTTTAAATGTGAACCACATTTGCTAGTTTATGTACCAAGCAATGTGTTCATTTACAAAATAAATGATCCTGTGGGATGTCACCTTGCATGAAATTCTGGTAGACTTGTGCCAGATATGGGAATTCTGAGAACTGTCTGATTGGCAGGCCAAACACATTGCATATAATTCCCTGTACACTGGACACCACTTGGAATTTGATCAAGTAGAAGCCCTTCCCTTTAATGTTCTGGGCACCATGTGGAGCAGACAGGGCCTTGATTTCAATGTGGCTGCAATCAATAGCTTACAGAATCGAAAAGAAATTGGCTAGACAGAAAAATGCCAGCATCATGCTTGTTCTTTCCTCTGCTGTTCCTGGAAACCACATATGCTTCTCCATGTGCTGCAAAAAGTCAAAAAACAGGTGGAGGATCTGTGATATTGATGTCAGTAAAACTCCTACTTGGTTCTGTCAGACATGGAAAGGCCTATTTAGGAAGGATGGTTAATACTACTTAATATATGTGTCCACTGGAATAAACAATCTACATATATCCCTTGATTCCATGCATTGGTGGCACATCTACTAATGCACATATTGTGTCTTCGTCAACACAGTGGTGCTTGACAATGTCCTGGTCATGAAGGTGACAGCATGTTAGCTGCTGATAGACATGTCTGCAATGCAGAGGGTGACAACATATGAAATTTTAGGCATTGGATCTGACAGAGAGAACACTAGCACTTGATGTTCAGATAAGAACTTTTCCCTTGCAAATTATTATGAGTGAAACTCCTGTATATGAAGAAATCCTGGAGTTCAGAGAAGGTGAGCACAGTGCTCATAGTACTGGATAACTCTATCTCTGAATTGCTCTGCCATGTTTGATTTCATCTGAATCTCATTAGTATGATGACATTAATTTATATTCCATTATGCAATCATTTGCATGCCATGAACCACTCACTATGTCTACTATAGGATGATTACAATACACGAGTCTCTGAATCTTTCTTCCCTGTGCCTCATCACTTCTCAAACTATTTCAGGTATAACCATCCACTAAATGTTTTGAGTACACCGCCAATAGCTTACCATACACCTGATTGGAACAAGTTTTGTTGTTCAGTTTGAAGATCAGTAGAAGGTGACTGTGATCAGTAGAATATATGACTATACACATTTGTAAAATGATGGGAGATGTGTATGTTTTGCTGTAGAGTGAGTCAAATACATTTTCATAAGAAAACATCACTTAAAATGATCTGAAAGGCTCATTCCTATGCTACTTGCCCTGGGTGTGTAGTGCCTATTTAAATGTGGTACTACATCAAAACTGGCAGAACAGTTGCAATCAGTATGATATTAGACTGCATTTTTACTAACTTATTCCAACTACCTGCGATGTGTCTGTAAGCTGTATAAAACCTTCAAAAGCATTTGAGCAGTAAGGCTTGTCATATACTATAAAGTTGAAAGATCAAATAATTTAATTCTCATATCAAACCTGATGCCAAAAACAAAACTGTGTGTAAACGTTGCATTGTTATTTCAACTAAATTTATCATTGCTTAGTGCAGTGAATGGTCTATCTGACTGCCTGGAAGAAATTCAAAGTGCAAACAACGATACTCTAAAATACAATGACAAACTAGTGAATCTTTTGATATTTATTTTAAGATCAAAATTGCACTGTATCAGATAGTTCCCCTTACTCATAGGTGTAGTAATCTCAGTCACTATATGTAACAAGGATGGGACAACAAATGATACATCAGTGTTTTAGCATCCGACTAGCACATGTTATGTATTACTTCCACAGATTTCTGTTAGAGATCCTGTCTGATAACTTTTAGCAGCAGTTTGTTTTCAGTCCATAGTATTAGTTCTGATGACATAGACCTGTTTTCTGCATAATTTGAACAGTGTCTTCCAGTTTAGAAAGTTTTAATTTCGTATCTATCTCCAAGAATTATTTACACTTGGTAAGGTACAGCTCTGATGCTTTTGACATCTTTTCACCAGGGTGTCACCACCTTCCCCATCCCATAATGCACTTGTCAATGTATGTGCTGTTATTAGAGTTCTCTTAAAAATGGTATGCTATTACTATTAATTATGGCTTACAGCTCTTACTTCCTTTAGAGTTCTTTCATCTTATACTTTGTATGTAATCCCTCCATTTTATTAAGGGAAATGCTCATCCCTGAGTCAACTTCTTTCACATGAAATTGTGCATGGAGCAAGCAAATTGCATTTGCTATCAGGATAGCCAGTGTTTGTATAGTCTTTGGCTGGAACATGATACCTCTAGCTATCCAATTAATGTTCATTTTAATGATGTTGGCCATATATCAGTATGTAAATGTGCTCTCACCATTTGTTCCCTGTACAATACTGACAACACCATTATGCATGTTACTACTGCCCACCATCTTTCAGCACTTTGCTGATGACAAGAGATGTGACCTGTGTACAAAAGATCTCATTTTCCCTGTAGCCCATCCTGCAGTCCGCATACATCTGTTGCAGTGTGCCCCTCCTCTCATGGTTGGATAGTATTCTGTCATACCTCTGTGTTTTACTTTGTACCCCAACAGCAGGACCATAACCTGTCATGGCCATTTGCTGTTACCTCACCCACTTACTTAACTCATTATTTGTCCCAGTTGCTTTTATGCACCTTATATTCACACTGCAGGTCTGCTGTACATTATCAGCTGTATTATTTGTTTTCAGTGTGCCTATGTGGCAGTGCCAACTCTTATCCACTTGATTCCTATTGCTAATTGCTTAATATGATCCCTGCAAAATGGCAAGCATGTTTTTTCTGACACTAAAATGAGCTACAGAGACCAGATGTGCCATGCTGATAGACTCCTACACAAGAAGACAGAATGCTGTAATTAAATCAAAAAGTGCTTCAACAAAGTATTAGTTTAAGGGTGTGCACACTTATGCAACCAGATTATTTATTTTTTATATTTTCCCCCTAACAGATTTGCTTGTTTTTCAATTGAATTGTACAGGTTATAGGTCACATTAAAGGTGGGAAAAGTTTTGAAATGATTTATTGTGGTCTCATTTTTTTATATCACAAACTCTGAAATTCTACTACTATAATGTGCTGTATTATCACCCACATGTTCTTGGGCTAGAAGGTGTTGTGCCCTGTATACTCATATATGGGCACTGTGAAGTTCATAGCACCACTTGCCTGAGTTAACGAAGTTTTCCAGTGTGAATCCCTTGCTGCCTAAAAATGCATGTCACATGATATCAGTAATATGGAGACATGTGCATGGGGCTAGTATTTTTCTCCTGTTTCTCACTTGCTGAGTAGACATGCCCCCAGATTTAGCAAGCTCTGCAGGGTGTGCAGGAATAGTGCAGTAGCTGCTGGAGGCAATATGGCTGAAATAAGCTCCAGGGATGTGCACGAGCACTCCTAAACTATTCCTGCATGGACACAGGTCCTTTATGCAAATTACCCCATTTGCAGGTGAAAAACATGCAAACGAGGTGAATATGTGATCCAGAAAGCTGTCAGCTGGCCGTGCTGGACTAGTGTAGTGTGCAGAAATGTACTGGGTTAGTAACTGAGTACATTTTTGCAAACTACAAAATGGAGCCAAGACAACTCCAAATAAAGGGTGTATAGTATATGTAAAGCATCGCAATGGCCAAATATATGGCCATTGGCATGGAAAACATTTGCCAAAATAAAAAAAAATAACTTTTTTTTTTTTTCCGATTTCGGCTGTTTAAGCATAGGGCAGCAGCGTGCAAACAGGATTGGGCCGAAAAAAAAACTGAAATGATCATTGTATCCAAAATCACTAATTTGCCATTATACTCAATGGCAGGCAGAAGGCAACATGGCCAGTGAAAAGTGGTTGCTAAGGGGGAAGGCTCAGTGTGGGACTTGTAACTATGCATTAGCAGGCAATCCTATGCAAATGGTGGGAATGATACCGAACCCCAGATTTCCCCTCAATGCTAGCCGGCACCCAACCGTGTAAGTGCAGGAATACCATGGTGCAAGCCTAAGAGTTAGCTGAAATTATAGGGGGTGTGTCAGGCATAATGTAAGCTTACTGGAGCCCTGTGGCTCGGGTTTGCCCTTAACTTAGCAGAGCTAAGCAAGGGGATGTGTCTAAGAATACTAGCCACAGGTACCTTCCAAAGGCCAACTGGGGATATCATGGGGATCTCACAGGCATCAGCATCCAGAGTACTCCACCAGTTCCTAGATGCCATGTCAGCACATGCCGCTGAGCACATATATTTCCCCAACACCCATGAGGCATTGGCCAGCAACATGCATCTCGTCCACCAAACAACAGAATACCCTGAGGTAGTGGGTGCTATAGACTGCACACACATACACATCAAAGTACCACCCGGAGAGCGGGGTAGGGTCTCTATCAACCGCAAGGGCTTTCCCTCCATTAACTGCCAGGTCATGTGCGATGCCCAGGGCGTTATAATGAATGTGTGTGCTGGCTGCCCTGGAAGCTATCACGACTCCCACATCTGGCATCTGATGCAGCTGTACTAGAGATTTGCCAATGGGGACTTCCTTTATGGTCACCTAGTGGGGGATGCTGGTTATGCACTGGAGCAGTGGCTGATGACACCCATCAGAAATGCACACACACCCGAGCAAGAACTCCATAATGAGGCACATGCACAGACCAGAATCATAATAGAGCATGTGTTTGGGATGCTCAAGTCACAGTTCCAGTGCCTGGACACATCTGGTGGAGCCTTGCTGTACTCACCAGCTGCATGTACCCAAATTGCCATCATATGTGCCATGCTACACAATATGATCCTGCAGAAACAGCTGCAGCAGGAGCAGCATGGGGCAGGGCCACACAGCCCCCCACCATTGCCAAGGCCTGCACAGGCACAGAGTGACTCAGAGAAGGAACAACCTGAGCCTGCCCCAGTAGGCAGAAAGAGGCATGCCCAGTATGCCCAGGCCTTGGCAAAGAGACAGCACATAGCACATACACTGACATGGTAGGGACCTAGGGAATGACACCTCTCTCTGACTCGCATATACAGTAAAAGGGATACCAAACATGACACTACCTGTGCTTAACCATGTATAGGGAGTGTACTATGTGCATCCAACATAGTCAGCCCTCCAGCACCATCTTCAATACTGGCACAGCCACAAGGTAAGCCACTCTTCCTACCAATTGCCGAATGGAGTAGTATGTATTGTTACTTGTATCTGTGGTATGGATATGAGCATGCAAGGGAATCGGGTGGTGGAATGGGATGCCAGCAGATAATAGACACCTACAGTGGCAGCATGAGATCTGTAACAAATACTGGTGTCACCATAGTAGCCAGTACTAGACAAGGTGACAAAACTCACTGCAAGAAATGTGCTGGGCCACATGTGTGTCCATAGGAAACAAACATGCTAGTCAGAGAGGCTCACATACCCAACAACAGTCTCAGCCAGCAGGACAGGTGTAGACAAACACAAATAAAGGCGGTGCTAAGGCCTCTGATTTATGGCTATGGAGAAAATCCTCCCAGACCTACACAGACAGACTACAACAGGTCAGGCAGTGGGATGTTAGTTCTGAAGTTTAAGAAGTCAGAAACTGAAATGTAGGTCAATCAAACCTAAGATCTGCAGTACACTGATATGCCTCTAGTCAGCATGATAGGTTAGAATACAGAATGAAATGGAGTACCTGAAATACCAGTACAGCCATAACAAATGTGTACAAGTGTCAGGCGTGCTCCCCCAATCCTATGTAGAAATGTAGTAACAGTCAGGTGTGCCCCCCCCAATGCTATGTAGAAATGTAGTAACAGTCAGTTATGCCCCCCATCTTATGTAGAAATGTAGTAACAGTCAGGTGTGCCTCCCCAATCTGATGTAGAAATGTAGTAACATGTATGTGTAGGTATAATAACAGTGGAGCACAGATTGCCTGAGCTGGCCAAGGTAGCAGGATAGATTGTAGCATGTGTACGATATGCAGGTCTGTGTGTGTTAAGTTGGTGTGTGTTGTATATTGTGTGAGAGTGGTCAGTATGTATGCATGGTGAGGTTTGTCCTGATGGCCATTGCCCAGTACTGCTAATAACAGGGTCACGTTTTCACAACTGGAGTGCCAAACACAATTCTTCCTAGCAAAACACATTCCAGCAGTAAGCCATAGTAAATGTTTGGAAGTAATATGTCACAATCTGAAAGATGGACATGGCATGAATGTTGGCCCAGATATACAAGCAGTACACGGGGGGAAGTACCCCAGACAGACAGTGTATAATATGTAACTGTCAAATGGACACACCCTTGGAATTGCACATACAGGTTTGCAGTACATTATTTTGGCTTGTAGTAGGGAATACTAATGTCGTCTGGCCAAACAATGGCAGACCACAAAGGTCATAGGAATGAAGTACTGAGAAACAGCTAATGTCCCTGCACAAGCCAGCATAGGTGGAATGCTCCATGCATATCGGTGAGTCAGATGCAATTAGTGTCCATGGCACACATGCACTCAGCTCACCCCACCACCACCCACAGGTACCTCTCCGGTCTCATCCCTGCTTTTGGGAATGTGTACAATATGACCACCACCTGTGTATGGCAATAGTGAAAGAATGCAGCATGCAGAGCAGGTGTCAAATGCAGGTGTGTCCCTAGCTGTAAGCAGCACCCTGCCAGCATCCACACCACTGGATCAATTCTGACAGAAAGTATTAGCATGAACACCTGGCACACCTGCCCTGTCATCCCAGGGGACTATAGTGTATTGCAGTCTGGAACTGTAGGAGTGACAAAATGCAACAGCTTGCATCAGCTGGCCTGCATCACTACCAAATGGCCTACAGTCCTCTGCCAAAGGCCTGTGTCTCACCTGTAGCACCAATGTATGTTATGTCATGGAGTCCCAAATAACATAACACAGTCCACAGAACCCAAATGCAAGGCCAAGTGGACAATTCACAGTAACATGTCCACCATGTCCTGCTGCGTGAACTGTAGACCAACACCAAATTATTGCTGGGATGAGGTGAGAACTATAGGGAACATATCAGATAATGTTTGCATAATGTATGGAAGAGGATAGAATAATAGAAGTGGGGGTGGGAGCATGGGTAGCATGGAGTGTGTGACGTCTGAAACTCAGCCATGTGCACATAATATCCCTGGCTGCAAACACAAGAAGGTGTGGCTACAAATCTGCTAGTAAACCACAATGTGAAGGGGTAAAGTCCAGAATTATTACCCCTGCCTCTGGGTAACCTGTGTAAATCTGCACCGTTGTGAGTTATGGCCATACTGTCATGTTGATGGATGTACAAGCATGGGATCCTCTGCCACCACTGTACCAAGGTGCTGAACTATTTACAAAGACCCAGCAGCATGTGTCTTCAGCTTCCCCTCCAGAATGGCATGATTGTGCAAGAATATGTTGGCTGCTGACCACAATTCTGATCACAGCTGCATTCACTCTGTGATCCCCAAGACATCACTGCAAGCAAATATGTATACCTGACAGTACTTAATGACATAAAACATCACAGTGTATAATAGTACATATGCCTGAATATCTCTGCTAACACCAGGACCATGTAGCAGAAGCAGCACAGGCATAATTACCTACAGTAACCCACTATCCTTTGCCCACTTTGACCCCATATTGTCAACCAGTCTACAGATATCCTGTATAAACCATTTACTAGCTGTAGGTGTAGAGCACAAAAGTCTGCACTGGAGTACAATCTACCTGGAATGGATTCACACATTCACTACAGAAGGTCATACTGTGCATGCTCACACACTTACAGAAATGAAGCCCATTTCTGGCAACAACAGTGGATCATACATGTCTGACAATTGCAGATGTTAGTGCATACACTCATCAGTACACACCATTCATGGTTTGCACACACATTGGAAAGGAATACACACATATATCCAAGAACAACACACTATAAAAGGCCAAAAATACACATACATAGATGTGTGGAAGAGAGTGACAGTGACAAAGAGCCTTCCATCATGAGGCCTATCCCACCCAGCACACTTCCAGTTGGCTAAAACCACATGATGTACAAATGTCAATCACCATAGACATTTGCCTCTTGTATCCCTCAGCACTGTAGTGTCTGTGGTGCTTGTGCTAACTGTGTGACATCACTATACAAGTCAGTAGTTATCTAGCAGTTGTATACATGTACCTGTGGAATATAAACCTGTGTGTGCCTGAGTGTTGTGTGTCTGCCTCTAGATGAATGGGTTATGGTCCGTCCACACACACTGCACTCCCCATTGCCATAGTAAGCCAAGCCTGCTGATGTCTTCACCTTGAAATACACCTTTGGGGAAGTAGTAGCCCAGTAATCTCCATGGTGTGTCCTATGACTGTGTAATGCAGTAGTGTGATGTACTCATTGGGTAGGAGTTCTAATCCCAGATGTGGCAACTGTGTGAGTGTGTGTGTGTGTGTGTGTGTGTGTGTGTGTGTGTGTGTGTCTGTGTAGGGATCAATGCTTTTTAGGCCAGTCACACTCACAACAATATCAAATGTCCTACTTTGGCATGCCTGCTGATGCCATTCACTTTGAAATATACCTTTGGGAAAGGTGTAGCCCAGTAATTTCTGTGGCAATTCCTATAGCTGCATAATGCTGTAGTGTGGTATACCCACTTAGGTAAATGTTCTATTCCCAGACATGGCAAGTGTGCTGATGTCATTCACTTTTGAAATACACCTTTGGGGAAAGAGTAGGCCAGTAATCTCTGTGATTCATCCTATAACTGTGTAATGCTGTAGTGTGATATACCTAGTTAGGTAGGAGTTCTATTCCCAGACATGGCAAGTAGTTAGGTAGGAGTTCTATTCCCAGTCAGGGCAAGTGTGGATGCTTGTGTGTTTGTCTGTTTGTGTATGGAGCAATGCTTTTGAGGCCATTCACAGTCACTACAACCTCCATTGCCCTTCTTTGGTAAGCCTGCTGATGTCATTCACTTTGAAATACACCTTTGGAGAAAAAGTAACTCAGTAATTTCTGTGGTGCGTCCTCTGTGTAATGCTGTAGTGTAATAAACTAGTTAGGTAGGAGTTCTATTCCCAGACATGGCAAGTGTGGATGTTTGTTTGTCTGTGTAGGGATCAATGCTTTTTAGGCCAGTCATACTCACTACAATATCAAATGCCCTACTTTGGCATGCCTGCTGATGCCATTCACTTTGAAATACACCTTTGGGAAAGGTGTAGCCCAGTAATTTCTGTGGCAATTCCTATAGCTGCATAATGCTGTAGTGTGGTATACCCACTTAGGTAAATGTTCTATTCCCAGACATGGCAAGTGTGGATGTTTGTTTGCCTGTGTAGGGAGTAATGCTTTTGAAGCCGTTCACAGTCCCTATAACCTCCATTGCCCTTCTTTACAAGCCTGCTGATGTCATTCACTTTGAAATACAACTTTGGGGAAGGAGTAGCCCAGTAATCTCTGTTGTGCATCCTATTACTGTGTTATGATGTAGTGTGATAAACTAATTAGGTAGGAGTTCTATTCCCAGACATGGCAAGTGTGGATGTTTGTGTTTGTCTGTGCAGGAATCAGTGCTTTTTTAGGCCAGTCACACTCACTACAATATCAAATGCCCTACTTTGGCATGCCTGTTGATGTCATTCACTGCACCCACTACAATATCAAATGCCCTAATTGGGCATTCCTGCTGATGTCATTCACTTTGAAATACACCTTTGGGGAAGGAGTAGCCTAGTAAGCTCTGTGGCGTGTACTATAACTGTATAATGCTGTTCTGTGCTACTAGTTAGGTAGGAGTTCTATTCCCAGACATGGCAACTGTGAAACTCTGCATATTTGGGTGTGTAGGGATCAATATATTTTTGGTCATTCACAGTCACTACGCACACCTGCAAATGGAGAACATTGATAACTGTGCAGTAACAGAGACCTGATCCAGGCCTCTAGAGAGCACCCCTGCAATGCCAGGTTTAGCTCTCACCACACCTGTTGGCAACCAAACCAGGAGCAAAACAATAAAGGTTGAGGAGTGTCCATATTCTCCAAGGATATTCACAACACCAGGCTACTTGCCCAGCAGAATGGGTCTGAAATACCCCCAGATGCCCTATGCTGACCGCCTTAAATAACTCCAGCTATACTCTGTCGCATATCGTCTACTCAGAGGCGATCTTTGCTTAACATACAAGGCCATGTCAAACCCAGAGCTGTTGGACATGCTACACTTAAAGAAATCCCAATCCCTCAGAGCCACACGCTCCAGTGAGCTAAACCTTGTCATCACAATAAACAAAACATGCTGGAGGGATAGGTTCCTGACCCAGAGACTCCCCAGACTCTGGAATAGATTGTCCATACATGTCAAGCAGAGTGCCTCTTTGGTCCTCTTCAAAAGGAACCTTGACGATTGGATGGGAGAAAGGAAATTCACCCTGGGGATCACGTCAGTCGCCCTGCTAGACAGGGGTCCAGGGAAGTAAATAGTGTGGGAAGAAATAGCCAGAGAATTGTTATGGCTAGGCTTGTATAGGCCCTAGGGCTGATAGCCTAGTACCAACCTATAAGCCTATGCAACTAACAGTAGGTTAGACTGCATTCCAAATTGTATAGCTTGTTACAGGTCCCCCACCATGCCCCATGATACCCACTACAGCCTTTGAAACATGCTGTGAAATATCATGATACAAGCAAACACCCTACTACTAGGTGACTTACACTACCCTACCATTAACTGAGAAAACTACTTGTGTACCAACACATGTGCCCAACACTTCTTGGAAGTCATATTTTCCAATGGCCTGGATCAAGTAACCCATAGTCCCACCAGGGGCTCAAATATCCTAGACCTGGTCATTACCAACATGAGAAATCAATGCTCCACACTTATGGTCACCCCATTGGTGGTCAGGTATGCCCATGAGCTAATCACCCTTAGCATCAACATCCCTCCTCCACACCCTAGTAAGGAAACCTCCATTACACACATATCCAAAGCCAGTGTCATGCTACACATGTCAGAAATGACTAACATCATGACACCCATGCAGATGGGAACTGAAAGGACAACTGCTGAATCATACATGAAGGCACTGTACAAGCACATCCACTCATGCATGAATTGTGCCATCCAATATTGAACAAAGACACTCCCCACCAAGAAAAGGAGGCCAATGTGGTGCCCCCCTGCCATAAACATACTGTACAACAAAAAGAGGAAACTGTTGCAGAATTGGGGGAATTTTCAGGATGCAAAATATTCCCTTACCAGCTACAGTAAGAGGCAGAGTTTCCTCATAACATCCACCAAAGCTAGTTATGAACATAATATAGCCAAAGACAACTGCAAGCCATTTCATAGCTATGTGAAGAATCTAAATGGCAATGCTCAGAACTGCTGTGAGCTACAACAGGATGGTATTAAATCTACTGCTCCCAGGGATATTGCCAATATCCTAGCAGATCGATTCAGTGCCAACTGCACCCCCCTCCCAACCTCCAAAAGGCCCATCTCAACATGGCTAGATTGCCATATTCTGGTAACAATGGCCACACAGGTAAAGACCACACTCTACAGAGCTATGACAACAGCAGCCATGGGACCAGTCAACATCCTGGGCTGTGTACTACATGAGCTACAAACTGAACTGGCACCTCACCTACATGCCATGTCTAATCATAGCCACACCTCAGGCTTTGTGCCCACTGTGTGGTGCACAGCTACAGTTATCCCAGTCCACAAGGGGGGATTCACCTTGATTCCTGGGAACTATAGCCCTAGCAGTATGACATGCCTGATCTGCCAGGCCATGGAAGGTATTATCATGGAAATTAAAACAAAGGCATTGGCAACCTGCAAACACTGTACCCTAACAAGGTTGGGTTTGTGAAGGGCCAATCATGTTACCTCAACATGAATGACAACTGTAAATCCATCTCCAGAGTTGGGGATGAAGGTAAGGTAGTTCACACAGCCTATCTGGACCTTGCTAAGCCCTTCAACACCATTCCCCAGGTTGGAATCATAGATACATGTATCAAGCTGGCCATTAATCCCAATGTCACCCGATCGGCTGCCAACTGCTGTACTGACATAACCCACACTGTAAATGTAGGTGACACCAAACCGAGCCCCAGACAAGTGACAGTTGGAGTACCTTGGGGATCAGTCCTGGCACTGCCCTTGTTTAGCATCTACTGCTCTGACATACAGTCCAACTGTAAAGGACACCGGCAAACAAAGGTCGCAGATGACTGCACACTGGGAGCCAATATTGAATCCCCACACGATATGGATATTCTACAGAAGAGCCTTACAGAAAGACATGCTTGGTACCTGAGCCATGGCCTCAAGATCAATGCCAAGAAATATAGTTATTCCCATTGGGAAGGGGCATGTACATGTGAAGTACCATATAGGTGGCAGTACACTAAACACCTAAAGTATGATAGACTTATGAACACAGGTGGACAGTGGTCTCACCTTTGATAACCACATCACCACAACAGTCAGGAAACCCACCTATGTGGCACACCTCCCACTAAGGGCTTTATATCCAGGAAAAAGAGGCCATTGTCCCACTGTAGGCATCTCTCAGTAGACCCAGTAGAGACTATAATGGCCTGCTACGTATGTACCTCACAAGACATCTGCAAGAAGTAGAGAGGCTGCAGACATACCTCATGAAATGACCACAGGCCTAAACCAGATGCCCTATGCTGACCATCTGAAAATCATCCAGCTATACACTGTCACATAGTGTTCTCAGAGGTGATCTCTGCTTAACATACCATGCCATGTGAAACACACAGCTGTTGGACATGCTACACTTAGAGAATTATAAACCATCACAGCCACATGCTCCAGGGATCCAAATCCTGTCATCATAATAAACAATACATGCAGGAGGGATATGTTCCTGACCCAGAGACTCCTCAAACTCTGGACTAGACTGCTCATACATGTCAAGCAGAATGCCTCTTTGGTCCTTTTCAAAAGGAACTTGCACAATTGGATGGGAGATAGACATTTACCCTGGAAATCATGTCAGCTGCCCTGCTAGACAGGGGTGCAGGGAAGTAAATATTGTGGGAAGTCATAGCCAGAGAATTGTCATGTCTAGGCTTAGTATCAACGTACGGCCCTATGAACCTATGAACTACACTTTCCATTGTCCAACATTGGCAAGGTTGCTGATGTCATTCACTTTGAAATACACCTTTGGAGAAGAAGTAACCCAGTAATCTCCATGGTGTGTCCTATAACTGCATAATGCTGTAGTGTGATATACTAGTTAGGTAGGAGTTCTATTTCCACACATGGCAAGTGTGGATGTTTGTGTGTGTGCTTGTCTATGTAGGGAGCAATGTTTTTGAGGCCATTCACAGTCACTACAACCTCCATTGCTCTTCTTTGACAAGCCTGCTGATGTCATTCACTTTGAAATATACCTTTGGGGAAGGGGTAGCCCAGTAATCTCTGTGGCACGTGCTATAACTGCGTAATGCTGTAGTGTGATGTACTAGTTAGGTAGGAGTTCCAGACATGGCAACTGTGAGACTTGGGGTGTGTGCTTGTGTGTGTGCGTGTGTGTGTGTGTGTGTGTGTGTGTGTGTGTGTGTGTGTGTGTGTGTGTGTGTGTGTGTGTGTGTGTGTGATTCATATTCATATCCTGTATGGAGGAGGCTGTGAGTTGTGTGAGTGGGTTTTGCAAATTTCTTATACGGTGGGCCTATTATATGTCACAATGTCCACCTTACAAGGATAAGGGATGTCAATCAGCAGAAAGGCTGGGGTTGACAATCTATACCTCTACATGTGACATCAAGGCCTGGTGAACAATTTAGGCAACCCTTGTATTACTCAGAGAAAACTCTCAACCCATGCCTCATACAAAAACACATTTGGCTAGGCAACAACCACTATGTTGGTTGTTCCCTGCATATTGCCCACAGATAGTAACCATGGTGTGATTGCAGCAGACTACGGAGGGCATGCCACCCTGTCCCATCACTACAAAAGGCGCATAATTGCATACAGTGCTCCTTCACTATGTTACCCACTGGACGCCTGCAACAATTATAGTGCCAGCAAATTTAACCCACAAAGAACATACCATGCCTTATACACATGCCCTGTATGGACAGATGCCACTGACACCAGGGAATACATGTATCATGCTGTCAATGTAGGTGCAGCGTCACCCTGGTGTCCATTGTTAGTTCCCATCACCTGAGGCCAGAAATGGCACATCTGATGATAACAATCTGTGTACACAACATGCCCCAGCCACCTCAGGTACACTTCCACATGCCAATGAACATGCATGTGGGACGTGTGCACATCCCAGACACCATCCATATCATGGACTATAGAACACATGCATGGCAAGCATTGCATATCACTGGCCACCCACAATAGTAACCCAGATGACTGGATGGTGAATACAATACCCACCTGTGTGGGCCAATCCAGACACTACACCCCTGAGCCACACTGCAGACCATTTTCATGTGGCCTGATGCCAATGTATACCCTTTAGCTAGCCTTGTACAGCCTTCTGGCACAGTCAACCACTACACACCTGTGAAGCAATGCACCCATGCATGTCAGTACTGTTAACATGTGTGTGGTGTGTGTGTGTGTGTGTGTGTGTGTGTGTGTGTGTGTGTGTGTGTGTGTGTGTGTGTGTGTGTGTGTGTGTGCATGTGTGCGTGTGTGTGTGTGTGTGCATGTGTGTGTGTGTGTGTGTGTGTGTGTGTGTGTGTGTGTGTGTGTGTGTGTGTGTGTGTGTGTGTGTGTGTGTGTGTGTGTGTGTGTAGTGTGGTCTGTGTACTTATGGTGATTATCGACAGTATGTGTATTGCGAATACATACCTTGGCCTGTGTACAGACTGTGGTAGATGTCATTGTTCTTGGTCCTGTTCTGTCTGATGTTACATACTGCTCCAGTGTATGGTACCATATCGGCTCCCATGTTTGTAGGGCCAAACACACACGTCCCATACCACAGACAGGCATTGGACCATACTGTGTCATGACCCAGTATATGTAGGGTTAGTGTGTGAGTGGCACATATAAGGATGGTGTTGATCAGGCAGTCCATATAGTGTAATATTAAGCATGCATACCATATGTGGCTGTGTTCACATTGGTTGTGGGTATGCATTTTCACACAGGTGTCTGTTACTCTGTGCTGTGACATTAAGCTTGCATACCATATGTGGCTGTGTTCACATTGGTTCTGGGTATGCATTTTCACACAGGTGTCTGTTACTCTGTGCTGTGACATGCCTGTAGAGCCTGCTATAGTTGCAGGTACCTGTGTATTCCCCCATACAAAATGTAGGCAAGTGTTGTAGCAATCTGCCTGTAGTTTGCACAGTCCTTTGTTACATGCCTAGCAGCTTAGTGTAATTACCCAGTGAGATGTTATGTCAAGATATTTGCAAGATGTACTGCTGCCAGGCCAACATAACTGTTGTGTATTTCTGACAAAGCAGTGGGATTCTGTACAGATGTATGTCACTAACTACTGGGTAATATGTGGCCATGTGACCTCTGCACCACCAGTTATTATGTGTCAGGACAGACACAAGTTTGTGAATGTATAAATCGTGTGGGCATATGTAGTCAGTATTTACATGATATACTCATGTACATGGCTGTTAACATCCACATTGTCAGGCTTGGTCAACATGTCTCACACAAAGGGGATCTGTGTATACCTCTGGACTGACGAGAGAGTGCCAAACTGTCCACATATATTGGTCATATCTCTGCTGTAGTCCACAGGATCATAACTGTGCTGTCAGTGGTACTGTACTATGATGTCCTTAGGATGTCTGTCAGTAACCGATAGCGTACATGTCAATAGCAGATGTGACCTCCCACACACAACATGTCTGTTAAGACAACCCCTGTTACAGTAGCAGCAGTCTACATATATACCTGCAATACATATATGGCATCCCCTTGCACTAAGAGGTAGAGACTATTGGTGCTGAGGTAGGACTCCCTACATATACAAACACACATATATACATATACACATCTATATATGTCAGCACATATACAGCTATATAGATATATATGAACATACAGTTATAGATATCTACATATATGTTGTTGTTGTTGTGTCTTTCGACTTTTCCCGGTTAGGGGTTGCCACAGCAGAACTCTGGTCCGCTAATGATTGGCGGTAGATTTTTGCATGCTGAGTTGCCGGCCCTGACGCACAACCTTCAATGAAGGTACGCCCATTCATGCATGTCTCCACACAGAAGATGCTCTAGCTGAGAATCGAACAGGACAATGTCTTACTGTGAGGCGACAATGCTATCGCAGCACCACCACCGCAGTATATTGACATAAATAGATATATCGGTGTAGATATATATGCACATATAGTTATAGATATCAACATATATATCACATAAATAGATATATCTGTATATATATAATGTACATGTGTGTGTGTGTGTGTGTGTGTGTGTGTGTGTGTGTATATATATATATATATATATATATATATATATATATATATATATATATATATATATATATATATATATATATACACACAGAGATCTATAAATGGCCATATATATGATGCACTATACAGATGTGTATAAATACATATATATATGAATATATATGTGTATGTACATGTAGACATATATCTACATATGTATATGTATATATCCATATCCTTGTCACGTGTAAACATTACTGTTGTGTATACCTTCCCAGATGTATCATACCGTATGTATCTGATATGTGCATATTTAGATATAACAACATATGTGATGCAACAGTAATATCACTAACATGTACTATACAATTATAGAAGTCACAGTGATTGTTCAATTCTATTCAATATGTCTACTGGCAGATGTATTGGAAATACAACAACTGTCTTCACAGCTGTCATGGCATAGTGGTTAACTATTGTGACTATTGTGTACAGGGTCTTGATTTCAAGGGCTGTCTATTTTGTTGCTGGGTTGAACAAGGGCTGTTGGATACAGAGTTGCTAAGGCAGTTTTGAGCAGCTTTAAGTGGGTTTGCGTGTAGCTAAGCAGTGCTAAGGTATGGTTAAACGTACGGGCGCTTCCACCATGTAGGCTTTGTTTACCAGTGCGTAAATCTGCTTACCTGTTATATTGCAGCAATGCTGACACCTGCTAAGCATGGCTCCGCCCTGGTAACCTGTGCTCACATCCCAGTCTGATAACATAGCAGTGTAATGACATCTGTAATGGATGTATGTGATGCCAGGTACATAACATCAGTCTGTGTGCTGTCAGTACAGTAGTAAGGGGTGTGAGTGTCATGTTTGGGACACTTGAATATAAATGACTTGTACAACACTCTTATCTATGTGAATGTGTTACATACAAGGGTAGTATCCCAGGTTATGTGCTGTCACACTGGCATGTAGTGTATCATGCCATTACT
This sequence comes from Protopterus annectens, assembly GCF_019279795.1. NCBI lineage: Eukaryota > Metazoa > Chordata > Ceratodontiformes > Protopteridae > Protopterus > Protopterus annectens. Next base: position 487,058,076 of record NC_056737.1, on the reverse strand, counting down.
ACTGTTGACAGTGCTTTCCCAAAAAAGAGTAGATTTCTAATTGGCAACAAGCACCCCTGCATGCATAGATGGACTCTGAGTCCTCACTGTCATGTTCCTGGTGTGTGAGCTGTGTCACAGTATATATTTCCTACTGGATAATGATCTGACATGTAGAAATTAACTGTAGACTACTGTCTGTGTAGCACATGTAGTAATGGCATACATATTGCTGTCAAACATCTATCTGTTGACACATTCATCCTACTGCATAGCTAGTTGGCAAGCTGATATCTTTCAGTCCCTGTACAGATGTGCAGATGTCAGGTATTCAGCTTAAATATGTACAGGCAACCTATGCTTGACTGACACTGACATGTCTGCCCGGCTGTGTTATAACTGGCACAGATAGGACACAACACCCTGTACACACCAAATGCCTTGGGTACATCCACTACACTACCACAGTCAACAGAACATGCTTGGGTACAGGTCTCCAACACAGACACTAACCATGTTTTGTAATACATGTTGCATACATGTCAACTGGATCACCTCACTGGCCATTTGCAGGAGGCACCCAGAGGATTGACTGATGCATGTCACTCTTACCCTGAGGGTCACCACAGTGGTGTCTGTAGATAGATTGCCTGCTGGCACATGGCAGGTGGCATGATACCACTGTACACACAACCCCTACACTTCCCACCTCTCCATGGACAGTAGCCAGGTACACACCTATGACCACCTGCAGCAATGCACCCCAGTACTGACAAATGTGTACATGTGCATTACTAAGGATATCAGTTTCTGTGTGTTAATACACCTGTGGTTGGAAATACCATGAGGCCCTTCACACCCACCACATCATCCATTACCATAGTTAGATGTGGCTGCTGTTGTAACGGACATTACATGTATCCTGTTACGCTCCTCTCCATAAAGGCTACCTGAGCCTTGCAGTAACAGCACAACACTGTTGTACAAATAGGTTGATGGGCATGGGATACCCACTGTGCTCTTGCAAGTGTGTGTATGTGTGCATGTGTGTATATCTGTAGGGTACAGCATTCCGAGGCCACATTCACTTATTACAATACATATTGCCGCACAGTGTTACAGATAGTGATGTTGCTGCTCATAGGAGAACATGACAATGCATCACACTACTATGCCTGTGGCATGTGCATTAGATGCATATCCCTGTCTTACCATTCTTGGGATGGACAATGGGTTGTATTGCAGTCCTGGTCAAAGTGTGATGGTGGGTATCTCCGAGTGTCATCATGGGTTCCAGTGCGCACAATATCCATAGTGGGGTGTGGGTGCTGTGTACACTGTCATTACACTATGGTACCGCTGGTACATGTCCCATGTAATGCTGTATGGTGACCACTGTCACCATCAATCATACAGGTAACTGATAACACAATCCATCCCAGTTATGCATGTGCTGTGTAAAGCCTACTTGTAACTCATTGGACACTTTAACAAGATAGTTAGCACTGATAGGCCCAGGTCTCTCGAATGTGTGTCTGCCTGTTATGTGCCTGTTAATGTGTATATGATGGTATGTCACACTATGTATTGTCTATATACAACCATTATATCCCCCATTGCCATACTGTATATGCCTGGGGTTGTTCTGCATATAGCATGTAACCTGGAACACATGTCCACCTAAATGCTGTGGGGTGTGTGCAATTAAAGCCACACACATCAGTAGTACTACATACCTAGGTAGGGGTCTAGTCCAAGTGTTGACATGTAAGAGTGTGCGTGTATGTGGAGAGATCTACATCAGGTTGCTGAATATACATGTCCCGGGGGGTCACCTGTCCATGTGGCACAGCCAGTAACAGTTATACAGACCTGTGTAATGTGTTCAACTGTACCCAGGATATGGCACAACCATGGTGTCACCGCAGTGCCATACTCTTTGTGAGATATGACAGCAGACCATCTTCCTGCTGACACATGTACACCTAGAACACAAATGGATAACATTATGGAGACCACAGTCGCTCAGTGTTACTAACAGCTATAATGCATCATGGCTGGACAGCTACACTACCTGACATGTAAACATTAAACATTACTGATGACAACATGCTACACAACAGTACATTGGTATACTGTAGTACAGTTACATCAGAACCATATTAGCCTATCCCTGCATTAATGTTATGGATGACAGGGATGTGGCACAGGTATCATCATATGCACAGGGTATGTTGTTGGTTTGCCAGAGACCTAGGGTGGGTCATACATTTGACACCATGTGTGTAGGTGAGGGGTGTAAGTTGCTGGTATGGGCATGATGATGTGGTGTGTGTAGGTATGGGGTTGCCCTAGGTGTGTTTTTATAGTGTGTGGGTATGCATGCACACAGTTCTGCCATGTGGCTGCCCTATACAGGTGTTTCTTGGACAGCTGCAGACCATACCTGACAGGGTGTGCAGTTCACCACCTCTGGCCATGGACACACAGACTGTGCCTGCCAGGGGTTTCATGCCCAAGTCCAGGTACAGTCCTCTACGTGCTACACTCCCCTGATGATTACATATGTCTGCTGGAACCAGGTCCCTCCTGGGACTGGCCAGGGCCATGTGCATGTGGCCTGCTGAGGTGTAGTGTGGACAGCACCCCCTCTGCAGTGCTGGGGCTGGTATTGCCACTACAGGAGCGGCTTGGTGTCCTTGCACATCCACGTCAACCACCAGATGGTGTTGCTGACCTACATCCACGCGGCCATCGCCCCACTCCCACCCCATGTTCTAGCATGGGCAATCCACGGTCGATGAGGCCCACCATCTCACACAACTGTCCATCCATGATGTCTGAATAATCATGGAGGGCACCTACAAGTTCATGGATGTTGTCACTTACAGATGAGAAAGCAGCCCCCTGCAGCCTAAGACCCTGTTTGGTGTACAGTTCCATATGTGCCTGTGCCCCCATGACAGTCTGATACATGTGTCTGGTGGTACTAATTGTGGCACGTCTGCCAGGGGCACAATGACCAGTGGCCCTCCCATGAGCACCCCGGTACATCTGCCTATGTGGTGCCCTGCCAGACATCTGGCTATGCCTACTGTGTCCAGACACAGCAGCCATAGATACCACATTCTCCTGTGAGCTGCCACCAGCTACCAAGTGTCCCTCTGCTATGGCCACTGGTAATGGGGTATCTAAAGGCAGTGTGACTATGTGCGTGGATGGGGTGAATAACAGGGGGATGTCAAACGATGGCGCAGTTTTAGCCTCTGACAACCCCACCTGTGCCTCAACACATCTATAATCATTTTTGGTGTCTATATGGGCACCAACATCAGATTGCATGCAAGAGGGACCATGACCCACCTCGCCACCTGTGAGGGGAAAACAAGAAATGCACTTTAAGACCTGTACGGCATTGCATAATAGTGCACCCATATACGCATACACACACACATACACACACACACACACACACACACACACACACACACACACACACACACACACACACACACACACACACACACACACACCTACCCTGAAATTTCATCATAATACCTACCTGTCCCTGAGTTTACAGACTGTCCCAAGTTTATTCACATAAGTTCCTCATCATGCATCACACTTGGAAACATATACTCATTAATACCACTCATTAATGTATCATTCTTCTAAATGCCTAGACAAGTGATCACAACACATGACCTGTTACTCCATTAGATCTTTGGCTTGATTGGAGTAAGTTTTACAAGGATTCACTGCTGCCATCCAGTGTTCACCCTGGGTGTGTCTGGACATCAACTTATTATGTGGTCAACAGTACTATATGGATACACTCCCTGGTGTTGTCTAGTAATTCCTCAATGCATCTGTAGTGCTGCATACGTGTATAGTCATTCACCTTTTTGCTTACTGCAATTTTAACTGTATACCTGATGTCTAGTTTCCCTCCCAATGCATTTTCCATGCTTCAGCTCTCGTGAGATAACATATCAGTCAAGTATTCCTGGTGTCTCATGTGTCAGTCCATGTCCATGTACTGCACAATTACAAAGGGAAGTACTGATATATGAACAACCCCACAATCACACATGTACATACATGGACACCCACACAAACACACACACATGCACACACACATCCTACATGCATCATCCCCTCCATTCCACCAGATTGCACTTACAGACAAAATAACCCCCCCACACCCACACACACACATCTATAGGTGAGGTTGCACAAAGATAGCACACACAGATCTCCCATTACCTATCTGTCAACATGCGTAACATATGGTACTTAACAGCATGCAGTGCAGCTATAGTCAATCCATGCTAGCAACAGTATACATGTGTGTGATGCATGGGCTGTGTTAGTAGATGATGCCCCTTCCCCTGGAAAACAGTGCACCCATGTACACAGTATTGCTGTGCACCTGTTCTACACCCTGCCATGTATGTGCACCATACCTCACATGTGTACACACTATTGCTAAATGTGTATTACTGTGTCAGTTATGTCTGCGCTAATGCTCACAGCCACTATGTGTTTGTCCGACACATACCTGGGATGATATGTGGACAGATGTCATTTGTGAATGCCTAATGTCTGATTTGCAGATGTCAACATCAGCAGTGCATGTATGACCGATACAATACTATTACACTGACAACCGTGAAACCTTACTGTGGCTATGGGGAGTGCACACACCTTTATTGATATGACACCATCTTCCTTGATATGTCATGGGACCACATCACTGCATATGTTAACATTACATGAGCCTGATATATGACATATGTCCTGTACAATCAAATGCAGTGTCTAACAAATGTATTAGTTGTGCTGATGCTGACCGTGATGCATACGCTTTGTGGGTGCATATGTGTGCATGCTGTTATCATGACGGTTTGGTGCACCTACTGTTATGTGTACTACAGCAGTCACTATTCCTGGCAGGGGTATACTAGCATGGGCCATCTGCATTTGCCAGTATATGGTCAGTCTGCACTACACATGTCCCCAAATTCTGCATGATTGCTAGGTCAACTCATGTGCATATCCCTTGGAGTTCACACACTGCCGTCACTATTGCTGTGGAGTCAGGGTTACATTTGCCACAGTTCTAGACCCTGACTGTGTGCAGATATAGCCATCCGTAGCATCCTTAGGATCCCCACTGCAGTGCACTGGTGTGTCCTGATGACACCCCTGCTCCACCTTCAGCCTTTTTGCAGATGCTTGACAACTACGGCCTACACATGTGTATCAGTCTGCAGTGTCCCAAACACTGAACATCACATGTAACAGCCTAATCCCAGCTAATGAATGGCAAACCATATAGGTGTACACCGGCACTGGCACAGTACAGATGGGGATGGTGGGCCTAAGGTGTGGTGAGGCGTTGGTTGTGCAGCACATGTATCTTACATGATACTATCTGTAGGATTCCAACATGGTCATGATACACCAGTACACATTGCAATGCATGACTTTTGGGGACCTCTTCTGCTATGCATACACTACCTGTAGAGAGGCCTGGCTAATGTTTCCTGTGGTACAACTGTCACATCTGATTACCCTAACCCATAGGCTACACATTTGCAGAGACCAGGGAATTGCTGACATGGGTACTGCACAGCCAGTACTTGCTAGACATTCCTGCAACCACCTCAGTGTTGTGGCATGTTACTAGGAAGCCCGCATGACCAGTTTGCTACATGTGACATCATCTGTCTTGGATGGCTATTTGTTTATTTCCTACATCATTCCTGTCCCATACATCCTTGCCACATAAATGACTGCACTGTTTGCCATGGTATATGCAATGGTGAGGTATGGTTACATGTCCAGTTCATGGGTCCTACCTGTTGAGTATGGTGCCCACCCCATGTCATGTAAGATGTGTGCAAGCCACGGCTGCCTCTGTTGCAGGTAAGTGTGCACATTTGATGGCCAAATGTCTTGGACAGCAGACCAATACGTGGTGTGACATTGGGGATGTGTACTTGCTGAAAGGTGGATTTCCACAACAAATGCATGCAGTCAGTACCTCAACAGCTGCTTCCACTATATTGTATCTGGAGTGTGTGCACACATATGCTTCCAGTGTTTGTGAAGGTATGTATTCCCCATATTTGCTGCCCTAACCTATGATTCCATATTACACTCTCATTGCTCAGGTTGGGACCACATTGCAGGTTTTAAGGGTTGTGGACCACAGTATTATGATACACTGTAGTGTAGATCTGTAACAGTTGCCATTGTAATACTGGTATATAAACTGTTGTAGAACTGTATAAGGGCGATGTTTCACACATGTCCCTACTGTAGACCATTTGTCCCACCATTATGTTCATCTCTGTGGACACATTTTGCAACGACAGGATGTGACAGGATGTTAGTTATATTGCAGGTTGTCTGACATACCCTTCAGATACACCATCATGGTGACCATTGTGATGCAGTGCAGTTAACAGCAACAATACGTGAACATGTACAGCATGCATTATGGGTAGGTGTGTTAGAAGTGCATGGAATATACCATAGCCATAACTTGACCGGTGTATTGGCAAGCATGAACATAAACCAAACTCATCAGCTACAGGCTGCTGCCTTGGATGTATACCAGAGGGACCTACATAAGTGTTTGAGAGATGTGATGTCAGTAGCCACAGCTGTGGCATTGGTACAGGGTGGATGCAGCATTACAGTACATCAACTGTACAAGTCTGCAATACTACAGCTTATGCACATCTGTTTATTACTACTACACAGCAACAGACTATGTATATGTCATCTCATATATGCAAGATCTACCTGTACAGTTGTGGATGGATACGCAACAGTGGTCTACTGATGTGCCCTGTGGCTTTACCTGCACGCTCCTCTGCCAGTGTGTGGGTAGCACCCACCTCAACTATACTCTCCACCAGTTGTTGTGTGTGCAGATGGGCAGGTGTCACGATGCTGGCGAGGAGCTCAACATGTGTCAAGGAGGAATGGGTGGCAAGACCCCCCGTGTTGTGAGGTGATCCCCGCGGATTGCAGCAGCATACTGATGGGCATTCCGAAGCAGGTCAGAGCATTGATGCCAGACCTGCTCATAACTGCAGTTATGCAGGCTGACATCATTGACCCTTTGGACTAAATCGTTCCACAGGGCACTCCACTCCTGCTGCTCATGGGCTGTTCTTCCAAATAGCACCTGGTAGTGCTGTACCAGGTGTGTGATGATGATCTTATTTTCATCCGCTGAATAGACAGGTAGTCTGCAATGTGACATCTTACCTGAAAGACATAAAGGTGGAAACTGGTCGGAGCAACTCATACAGCAAGGTTACCATAGTTCATAATATACATCTCTGTCTCCCCCCATCATATCTGTGATAACAAACTGTTCACACAACTCAATAGGTATAGCTACAGCTTACCTACCATTGGGACATATATTGTATTGTACCACACTTTGTGCTATGTGTTTATAGCCATGTTCCCTATGGGGGCACTATCAATGCTGGCCTGTTACAGACAATGTCACCTGCATGCCATTGTAAGGGTCACTATGGTTTCATATATGCATGTGGTGTGTTTGCTATGTGATTGCTGCACACCTGTTGTTAATTGTTATTGTGGATATCTATGCATGCTGTTGTTCATGATCCGGGAATGTGTGGACTATTACTACCCACATATGTTGTAAAACAGTGACACTATAGCATGTTTAGGGAACAGTTGCCAGCAGAACCACCTCTCCCACCTCATCTGGCCATATTACCAGGCCACATCACATGTGGGACCCACCCTGGGGCTCCTCATCTACTGGTCCTGCATTAGCTTCAGGGGGAACAACCTCAGGTGATGGTGTCCCTCCCCCGGGGGCACACACAGACATGTTCCTATTACCCAAGGTCAGGTCCAGAATCTGGTACATAGAGCTCCACAGAGACTTGGGGGATGTGCTACAGCACCTTGAGGCCCTCAGTACACAATCACAGGGTCAACATGCTCCACCTGCTTAGCCTCCAGCCCAGGCAACTTCAGGGCCATGAAGCTGCAGTTGTGACTGGCAATGGGTGGGGACCTTGTTTCCATTGTTTCCATATGGGGGCTCATGGGGCTTCCACATCGCAGATGCCACTCACCATCCAGGGTGTTTACCCACCACATGTGTCATATATCACTCCTGTAGGCTAGCTTCTCTGTTTACCAACCCAACCCACCTCAACAAATATACCTGCTATCCTTCCCCAAATTCCCAATCCCACCTTCACAGACAAGAGCAATGTGGTCCCAACAAAGGGGGTCACACATGACATAACCATCCATGTTGCACACACTTACTGCTGTATATATATATATATATATATATATATATGTGTGTGTGTGTGTGTGTGTGTGTGTGTGTGTGTGTGTGTGTGTGTGTGTGTATTGATATGTGTGTTGTTCCTTCACATATAACATGCAGCACTGTGATGCAAAAATAGGGGATATGTATTTATATACATGTGTGTGTGTGTGTGTGTATCTATATGTAGACATACATATAGTGTGTGTGTATGTGTGTGTGTGTGTGTGTGTGTGTGTGTGTGTGTAGATATATATTATGTTGTATATATGTGTATATATATATATATATATATATATATATATATATATATATATATATATATATACACACACACACACACACACACACACACACACACACACACACACATATATATATATATATATATATATATATATATATATATATATATATATATATATATATATGTATATGGGGTACATTCAGACAACGGGTCCACAATCTCTAACTCTCCTTCCTGCACAGCTGCACTGTTCTGCCTTGCTACAACACAGACAGGTGACACATATGGACACAGTCTAACATTAGGGAGGTATATATAGGGACAGATTGCAGGTAAGCCTCTTACACACCTATGGCATTTCAGCATGCTACATTACACATTAACTTGAGTGTCCTGCAAGTGGTGGGCTTTGGAACCCACGTGTCGCTCATTATGGCATTACTTCCACCACCAGCTATTGGCCACAGTAATATACACGTTTTCCATTACACAACACACACTATGATGGCTTACATCTTGTCAGTCAGTGCTGCTCTGCACAGTTGACAGGTATGGCCCACTACACACAGGAACAGACACGATTGTCCATAGCAGTTGTTCAGCTGGACATCATTACAACACCACCTGATGGTACATATAAATCATTCCACATCATCTATCCCATTAGTATGGACCAAGTACTACAGTCAATTACATGCATATATACCTCACATACCTGTTGTGGGAATGATGTCTGTTCTGGATAGTTTGCTTGGATTTTTTTTGTGTTTTTTTTTTCTTTTCCTTTGGCTTGGCCTTTAGCTTTCTTTCTTTCTTTCACTGACTCACTCACTCTCTTTTTCTTTCTCATTCTCTCTCCAGTAAATGGATTGAGCTGCTTTGAATAGATAGCATGGATTTTGTAGGTGATGCACATGATCAGGTGATGACGTCTGCACCAATCAGTGTCCTCCACTTGCTACCTGCATGCAGCATGTTGTGTAGTACTTCCAATTACCACTGTCAAGGCAACCCACTACTATAAATCCCTATATCATGTGGGCATGGTCCCTTTACCTTTCCTGTATGGTGGACATCCTTCCTGTGTGTGGGCAGCAGTGTTACAGACAGCAGGTAGCAATACCTCTTACAAGAGGACTTACAGACTCAGGCCAGCTACATATTTGTATAAGGTTCCAGAACTACAGACAGAGTGTAAGTAGTGTTGTTATATGAATTGTATAGAACCAGTGTTACAGGTTTGTATGTACACACTAGTTTAACATGGATTGCAGTCTGCCTGCATAGCTCTCAGCTGTGGGCCTATCCACATGATGGCCAGAGGTGTGCCTGTTATGATTTGTCCATCCACCACACTGGTCTTGTGTCAGATATATCACTGGCAGTGTGTGTGTTCAGTGCTATCAGTACATGGCTACATCCATTTATGTTTCTGACTTCATATTCCTGACAAAGGGTATGTTGCAGACTATCCTGTAACACCAGCAACTTGTTCAGTGTATGACAACACTGTTTCACATATTGGCCTGTGTTCTGGCCTCTGTCCTCCACCTACATGCCAGGCTTTGTCCATATGACATGCAGTAAGGGGTTGTTAGGAAGTGGCCTGTGATTATGTCATGCTGCCATTCCTGTCATCATTCCAGTGCTTTTGTGGCCCCCACACATATTGTGTGGTTGGGTCCATATATATGTGGGCTTTATCTGCACAAACTATGTGTACCCTTCTGCAGTCCAGAAGTCAGTGTATGTAACAGTGTTTTATGCCCCTGTAAGTCAGTCTACTGGGGGGTATGCATCATAAATAACCTAGGCTGTTACAACATGTGAGGGATATCAGTAGTAAACTGCCTTATGATATATGGCTGTACATTACCATACATTTCACCTTGGGAACATTGCTGGCCTACTGCTTACTGCCATACAGGCTGTTCTGTTTGTCAGTGTGATTGTGATATTTTCAGTTATGCATTGTTATGTAACAGATACATCCCATTGTGTCAGCTTAAGTCTTTTCCCCCAGGGATTGCGTACAGACTGGAGTTAGAGGCTGCTGGACTATACATCTACTTTACATACTGTTTATTGATTGTTATCCTGTGGCCCAGTCTGTCTTTACTGTTGTACTACTTGCAGGCCTTGGCCTGGACAGCAACCTATGTTATGCTTTCAGATTACAATATTAAATTATCTGCTTGACAGTTGCATTAATCTGTTTGTATGTATTTCAAAGTCTAAACATCTATATGACATGGCATATACAACTGTAATAGTACACAAATAAAACTTTCTTATGTATGCAAACCTGTGGGTGGTGTCATATCATTTGACTTCTTTTCAGGCAACAATTGTCTTTTGTATGGGTGACTCATACATTGTCTGTTTGTTAAGGTGGCAATTGTAGGAATACTGCCTGTTCGGTATGGTGTGCACTCTCTAAATATGTATCTTCCTATACATATCTGTGTGTGTGTATGTGTAGACAGATATATATGTGTATATATATATATATATATATATATATATATATATATATATATATATATATATGTATATATATATATATATATATATATATATACACATACATACATATATGTATCTGCATATACGATTGCTTGTGTGTATATGTATCTTTGGAATGTTTATTGCTTCCACATTGTACATTCCCTATGGTAGCCAGAGTGTACTGCATGATATGTTATTGATACCATACTGACATCATACAGGTGGGATGGATTACTGTTAACATCTTGTACCCATGTTGTGTTGGGTCTTGGGTATGGGACTTGCAACAGTTGGTATTGTATTGCAGGGCAGATCTGTTTTGCTGTGGGGGAGGGGGTGATAACAATACTTACAAGAGGTATTCAGCTTGGGCCCCCTCACCCCCATTAATGGTGCCTTTGGTCATATTTGTATTTGGTATGTTCTCTTTTATATCTATCTATATATATATATATATATATATATATATATATATATATATATATATATATATATATATATATATATATATATACATACACACACACACACAGATATATATATATATATATATATATATATATATATATATATATATATATATATATATACATATATATATATATATATATATATACATATACATCTACATGTATAAATACATTTCCTGTACTGTTGAATGACTGTGCTGGATATGTTTGTGAAAACATCAGGGTTATGTATATCTGACGTGATAAATCACTTTGGTTATGGTGTGCAGGGTCCTGGGTTCAAGACTTGTAGAGGCTGTTTATTTTGTTCCTGTGCAGAACAAGGGCCATTGGATCCAAAGTGATTAAGGCATTTATAAGCAGCTGTAAGCGGGTTTGGATGGATTTGCTCGACGGTAAGCACTGCTGACTTCCGGTTGCAGTTTCTTATACTGATTTAGCTTCACAGTTGCTTAACCTGTGTAGGCATTGCTTACCCCCGCACAAATAAGCCACTTACTACTGCTTAAAATTGCCAACTCCCACTTACCCCAGCGCTAATTACTTTAAAAGAAATGGGAAAGGGTTGATAGGAAAGTGGTGAAAAAGGGGCACAAAGAGCGAAAGACAGTAGGGAAAATAGCTAGGGATGTGCAGGACTGGTGTAGGGAAGGTCCATAGCTGCCCATTTCTTCTACGGCAACAGCTGTGCATATACACTGTATTTGTAGATAGATTTGGACACTCAAACCCCTGAGAGAGGGGTGAGGGTAACAATAATATGTTGTGTAGCCAATTAGACCAGATTACATGTGTCCAGTGGACACGTGTGTGAAATGGACAGCTATGTATGGGGCGAGATTTTTTTTTTTTGAGAACAGATTGCCCCCTTTATTTTTTTCAGATGAGAGTTGAATGTTGGGGAGGGATAGTAGGTATATTTGGGGAGGTAGGTTGGGTAGAATAACAGACAAGACAGACAAGGCAGCATACAGGGCTGGTATATAACACATGTGGGGGGGTAAACACCTTGATTGGGAGGGGTGTATGGAAATCTGAAGCCCATGATCCCCCTAGTGGATACAGTGGGACTGCGGTCCCCACCGATGGGCAATAACCACTGCACCTTCACAGCCCCGAAGGTGACTGTGCTGGGGGCTGAGTAGGAGGGACAGAATGACCCTCTAGTTGCAACACTCGGCCCTCAAGCTGGCATAGCAGATCTCCAAACCCCCTTTGGAGCTCGCTACGCACCATGCCCCAGACCTTTCGATGGGTGGCAGTGTCCTGTCCACACCCACTCCCTGGGGGGTCCAGCCCCATCCGCTGAGGCAGTTCCACCCAAAGGTGGTGCAGGACCAGCAGATGAGGAGGTCCCAGGGTGGGGCCCAGATGTGCTGGTGCCCGGTACCACGTCCAGATGAGGTGGGACAGGTGGGTCCGGTGGGACCGGCCTTCCCAAACGTGCTATGGTGTTTCAATTTTACAACATATGTGGGTTAGTAATAGTCAACACATTCCAGGATTAGGTATAACAGCATGCATAGCTATTCCCATTAACCCAAAACACCAGATATGGAACAGTTGCATAGCAAACAGAACACATGCATATATGAAACCACAGTGGCCATTACAACAGCATGCAGGTACATTGATGGCAGCATGCCACCAATGTGGGAGTATTTCAACATGGCACACGCATAGAAACAAATTTAAATATTTATCAAACAATAGAACATATGTCACAACAGTATATTTAATGGATCACATACCAAATGAGTTGTGTATTTAGTTTATTGTTGCAGATACGGTGGGGGGGAGGGAGATGTCAGTCAACAACTAGTATATTCCTGTAGTTCTCATTACTTTCCTAGTCAGTGCTGTTATCTGCACATTACAGGTATTAGTACACTACCCTATGGCCTTAGTTTGGACAGTGGTATGGATGTAGTCAACTATATACATGAACTGAGTTTTACCTGCAGTATACACCTCTTACCTCGTATACCTGTGGAGGTATTGTTTGTTAACACTGCCTAACTGTTTTTACACATATTCCCAGATTCCAGGTTTATGTTATGCACATACCTGTCCATCTCTTATTGCACACACACTCTGGGCATGTCTTCACCACATGCAGGTGAACCAGGACATATTTTGTCTATTGCCGTATTAAACCTTTGGTGAGTTGTACAATGACAGGTTTGTTTTCACTGACATTTTCCAAATATGTACAGGCCTGACAGTCAGTTATATGACATGAAATGATGCCTACATGTCAGAGATTAGCGCACTTATATGCCAGGGGGGACAAGGTAACAGCTGGCAGATATTGGCCAATTAACTGGACATTCTGGACAATTCTGTACACTTGTGGGGTATGATTCTGCATACAGCTTACTACCACTCCCAGGATTTGAACTATGGCTGTGTCTGCTAAACTAAAACAGTGTCCATCACAGTTGAGTGTGCTATATAGATATTACTGTGTATCTCTTCTCTGATTTCTGTCCATAAGTCTCCTGTGGTTTTACAATCTGACCTTGTAATTACAACACTCTTATACAGGATTTCCTAGACAGTTTTATGATGTAGCACAGTGTGGGTGACAGCGATGAGTAATACTTTATTATTCAGAGCAACTGCATTACTAACAATGCCATACAATACCAGAGTAAATTGTACCAGTACAGGATATCAATCTTTTATTTCTAGGCACAGTTTTCATATCTGACAGACCTGTGGGGGCAATATTTGTTAGTACTACCCGAATGTTGCCACACATGTTACCAGATTCCACATTAGTATTATGCACATACATCTCACTCTATTACTGCACACAGTCTGGTCACAGCTTCACAACATGGGAGTGGAGATGGGACATACTTGGCTTATTACTCTCATAACATTTTGAGGAGTTGCTAGAGTGACATGTTTTTCATATAGATGTCTAGCAATCAGTTGTATTTCTTATTTGCTGCATAAAAGGGATCATCCCACTGATTTGCCAGGGGGGACAGGGTGACAGGCAGCAGATATGGGCCAATTAACTGGACGTTCTGGACATATCTGTAAAGTTGTGGGGTATGATTCTGCATACAGCCTGCTACCACTCCCAGGATTCGAGCCATCGCTGTTGTGTGCTAAAAGTACAACAGTTCACATCTCAGTTGTGTGTGCTATTTGGATTATGTTGTCTATCTTTTCACTGTTTTCTATCCAAGTCTGTCTCAGTTGTACTATATGACCTCTTGTGATTACAGCAGTCATATACAGACATTCCTATACATTTTATTTATGTAGCACAGTGTGGGTAACAGTGCTTAATACAACAGTACTATTAAGAGATAGCAAGTCTACATTACCATATGATACCAGAGTAAACACATGCAGTCCAGCAGTTAGACCTTTATTGTCAGGCTGTTATGCTTTTATTTACAATCGACCTATATGGGACTCTTCCTACCATATTCTCAGGTGCATGCAGTACATGCCTTAAACAATATAGGTTTTATACAGGCAATTAACTTTCTACTACTTTTAGATTTATTTCCTATGACAGTACATGCAAGAGTATTATTAACCTACCTCGCGTCACAACTGCTGCAATCTACAGGCATGGTCTTCCTGGTTCGCAGCCTGCTCATCTGCCACTATGAAAGACATAAGAGGAATATTTAGCCATACCTATCCATAATATACATGAGCTGGCAATTATTAAACAGGTAGTGGACTGATACTTACACATGGCTGGGACATCCCCCGGTCCTGCTAGCCTCTTGGATCCACTGATCCAAGAGATCCCTCTTACTCTGCTTCAGGTTGGCATAGTGATGCCTGACCTGCTTACCAGTTTGAGGTATGCTAGTGGCACTGGTGAGGTCATGGGCGAGATGGTCCCAGGCTTCTGCTTTGTATTGGGAACCCTGGTACTGGCCCTGCAGCAGTCTCTGGTCATGGTCTTTATCAAGGGGTCCTGCTATGACTCTGGACTCCTGGATGCCCCAGCACTGCACCCAAAAGCACACACCCTCTCCCATACCAGTCCTAGTGCCTACAGGAGGAAGCTGCAACTAGTTATGAGATGTATTCCCACCTGTTAGGTTTAAATAGGGCCAATTTCCCACACTTTGCCATGACTGGATGGTTTTGAAAATGCTAATATACGGGCAAACCTGCTTACCTGAGGTTGGCATTGCTTAAAGGGGTATATCAATGGGCAAACTGATTTAGCTGGCCTACACATTGCTTACACCTACTAAGCTGGGCTGTGCAATGCTTAGCATTGCTTAATTTGTAATTTGCATACTATTTGCTGTTTGGCATTGATTTATTATTCATTACATGTTGTATATGTGTTTGGTATCCATGATTCATGTGTATGTACACTGTATGGGGTCCTTGTGTTTTATTAGGGGATTTCAACACTTTATTACAATGACACCTCACATTTGGGCTTAATGCAGTACTCCAGTTCACATATTTATGTTATGTAGTAGGTTATGCAACATAAAACTGTATATAGATTCCTTTCACGTTAGGTTTGATTTTCCTATATTGAGGATCTGTTTGGTGATACCTCAATCTTATGTGCTGCTGTGATGGCTTAGTGGTTAACTGCTGTGACTATAGTGTACTGGGTCCTGAATTCAAGACCTGCAAATGCTGTTTATTTTGTTTCTGGCTAGAACAGCGGTTGTTGCATACAGAGTGATTAAGGCACTTATAAGCAATTGTAAGTGGGTTTGCATGGGTTTGCATGATGGTAAGCAATGCTAATGTCTGGTTAAATATGCTTACAGAGAGTTAGCTTCAATATTGCTTAACCTGTGTGTGCATTGCTTACCCTCACACAAACGAGCTTAAACCCACTTACTACTGCTTAAATATGCTTACTCTTGCTTAATAGTGCTTACTCCCGCTTACGCCCACACTAATTTAGACAGTAATGTAAAATAGTTCTTGGGAAGGGGGTGGATTTGGACACTCTATAGATTTATCATTCATTACACATTGTACTTTTGATTTGTATCCATGATTCCTGTGTACATATACTGTATGGGGCACTTGTGTTTATCTGTGGAATTTACAACATCATGACAATGACACCTCACATCTGCATTTAATGCAGTACTCCAGTTCACAAATATATGTTATTTAGTAGGTTATGCAACAAAAAATATTGTTCATAAAGTGATATGACATGGAAAATGGAATGTAGTGCAGTGAGACTTGAACCAGGAATGACTGCTCTTAAGGTGAATGCTCTGCCACTACCCTATTGCAGTATTGCTTCATTTGCATATATATTGATATTTATCCTCTTGTACCATTTAAGCTGCAATAAACATAGCTAAGCAGTGGGTAAACCCACACACCTACAGTTAAATTTTCTCTGTTTGATAAAAAGAAATTTTTATATTTTAACTATTGCTCTTATAAACTTAGGGGGATGTTGTTGGGGGTATGTGAACACCTATGAGCCGTCTCACTCATTCTTATTGCTAACCTGTTGTTCTTGCTTGCAGGGGCATGTATATTCTGGGAACTCTGCTCTCAGACATGCCCCCTGCACTCGTACACACTCCGTGTTCATTTAGGAGCTCAGGCAGCATGCCTTCATTAATATGCCTGGCACACTGCCATGCTGCTCCTAAATGGCCGCTTCCATGCAGGACTAAGCTACTCCTGCACAGAAGAATAGTAAATCCGGGGGATGGTCTCCATGCTGTGGTCTCAGCATGGCTTCTTTCAGGTGCAGCCAGAAAACTATAGTCTTCTACCTTTGGGATAAAAGCCTGAAGATAATCAATGATTTATACCAGAAGTATTTGAAAAATATTGTAGAAAGGAAAACTATCACTGCTGGAGATGTGGAGGGGCATAACTACATATGAGTCACATAGGTTCATAGGTGTGTACTAGGCTAATGGCCCTGGAATGTTTACAAGCCTAGCCCATAGGATTAACCTGGCATTGTGCCACCCGACCTTAGTTCCCAGTGCCTCTGTCGAGTAGAGGCACTGGAGTGACCCCTGTGGTGAATTTTCTATTTCTCATCCACTCATCAAGATTTCTTTTGAAGAGGGCCAGTCAGGTGCTGTGTTTGACATGTATGGGAAGTCTCTGGGTTATGAACCTGTACCACCAGCTCTCCAGCTTGTTCTGTTGATTGTAGCAATGAGGTTGAGGTCTCTGAAGCATGTGGTGAGGAGGGATTGGGATTTCTTTAGATTTAGCATTTCTAATAGTGTTGGGTCAGACATGGATTTGTAAGTCAAGCAGAGATCACCTCTAAGTAGGCAATATGAGACAGAGAATAGTTGGGAGTTTTTTTAGTCTATTCATGTAGGACAAGTGTTAAAGGCCTAGGATCCTCTTTGTGAGGTACTTTTGCAGCCTCTCCTGTTGTTGCAGGTGTCTAGTGAGGTACATGCCAAATGGGGCATTGTACTTGATGATTGACCTAATGAGGGAAGAGTAGAGGGAGAAAATAACCTCTTTTTTCCTGGATGCAAAACCCTTAGTAATCAGAAGTGCTACATAGAAGGACTCTGACAACAGTGGCAATGTGGTGATGGTCAAAAGAGAGATTGCTGTCAACCTGTGTTCCCAGATCTCTTATAACTCCTTCTGTGTTCAGTGGACTACCACTGATGTGGTAATTCATGGGAATCAGGTTTTTCCCAAAGGGGATGATGACAGATTTTTTGGCATTGAACTTAAGGCCATGGTTCTGACACCAGTCGCTGGTCTCACTGAGGCCTTCTGTAGGATGTCAACATCACTTAGGGAGTTGATAATAGCTCCCAACTTACAATTGTCTGTGAACTATGTTAGCCAGAGTACCTGGCCTGGACTTCAGAGAAGTAGATACCAAACAGGAGAGGACCCAGGACTGAACCCTGTGGGACTCCACTCATGACAGTTCGGCAGTCTGACTTAGAGTCAGCTGCTTTCACACTGACGGCTCTATCTGTGATCCAGTTTGCAATCCACCTAGTGATATAGGGGTTGATGCCTAGCTTAGTGAGTTTTTCTATGATTCCTGAGTGGGGAATGGTATGAAAGGCCTTGGCCAGATCACGGTAGGCTGTATGAACCACCTTGCCTTCATCCACAGCTCTGGTAACTGACTCAAAGAAGTTGACCAGGTTGAGCAGGCACGATCTACCCTTTACAAAACCAAATTGTCTGGGATCCAGAGTCTGGAGATTCCCTATATCCTTTTTATTAGGTCCATGATGATGCATTCCATAGCTTTGCATATCAGACTCATCAGGCCAAAGGGCCGATAGTTCCCAGGGTCTGTAATCGTTCCTCCTTTGTGGAGAGGGATGACTGTAGCAGTGCGCCATTTGGTAGGGACAAAGCCTGAGTTGAGGCTGTGACTGAACAAGGCCTACAAGGCCAGTTCACTCTGTAGTTCATGTAGAACACAGCCAGGGATATTGTCAGGTCCCATAGAAGCTGTATTCTTGGCCTTGGGCAGTGCTGTTTAACCTGTACAGTAGTAATACTGGGTGCCTGGCAAGCTACTGGTATTGTGATTGGTCTTCTGGTGGGGGAGAGAGGGGTAAAGTTGGCACTGAATCTGTTGGCCAGTATATTGGCAATAGCTGTTGGCTCAGCATAGGAGGTACCATTGTGCAGTAGCTCAGAGCAAATATGGGTATTTCCATGGAGAGTCTTTACATACCAATGGATTGGTAAATAATAGATTTTTCATTTTTATTTTTATTTATTTTTCATTTTTAATATTTTTTATTATTATTGTAATAATGAGAGTGAATTGCATAATATAATGTATTTTGTCATATAAGAAAATAACAATTGGGAATGTTTATACAATGATTTGAGAGTGCTCAAGGAAAAAAAATGGAGTGATATCACTTTAAGGGCAGCAGTAAGATTCTGGCACCAAAAAAGTTATTTAAACACTTGAGCACCAAAGTACTATTGTTCTGAAGAAGCCTACATACAGTAGGTGAAAGTGCTTAACCTTTTTAAGTAGCTGAAAGCTTTTATATTGTAACTAATCATTGGATATTTTATTATATGAACACAGCAAGTTTGTATTGCAATAAACGTTTTTTTTAGAAGTCTGCACTGCATTTCCTCTGTGTTTTTACGTTGTTTCACAGAGAAGATAGCGTGGTTGTTGGACTCAACGTTTCAAACTATACCTATAGAAGGACTTGTGGTTGTCTTTACTATCTGCTGCAATTCAGTTTTCATAGCTAGCTTTAGAGGATTTGATGAGGGATCTCAACTTTTTGTTGAGGCTGATAAGGGACTTTTTCCAGTCTTGGGACTTCACCTTATTCTGTATCAGTTTCCTCCTTCTCTTGTAGAGTTTGTTTACGGCAGGGGACCAGCAGATCGACTTCCTTTTTTTGGAAGAGAGTGTCTTGGTTCTATTGGGTATGGCAAGATCCATGCATTTGTGTACGTGCTTGTACAGTGCATTGATGTATGATTTGGCGGTCATGCAACTATTCTTCATTTGCATGGGTGCTGTGAAGTTAGCCACCTCTGTTTTTGGGAGCCCAAAGTTAGCTTTGGAGATGTTTTTCATGGTGGTTACCTTTGCAGGGGGGGGGTGTGTGTGTGGGAGGGATGTGAATTTCCAAGGTGATTAGTTTGTGCTTCGATCTTACCAGGGAGGAGTTGGCTATTGGTGTAGAGCAATGGTTCCCCATGTTAAAAATGACCAGGTCAAAGATGTTTCTACCTCTAGTGGGGGTACGAATGAGCTGGCCCAGGGCATTGAAATTAATGAATTCCAGGAAAGGTTGGACAATTGTATTGGTACATGAGTAGTTTTCCCAGTTAATGGAAGGGTAGTTGAAGTCACCCAGTATGAGAGTGTTAGGTTGGACCCTAATATTCTGCAGGGTGCTTAGGAACATGGAGTGTGAGTCTTGGGACATGGTTGGGGACCTATAGCAGGTGACGACGTGAATCACTGTCTCACCCAATGTTAGCTGCACCTGAAGTATCTATGATGCATTATGTTGAGCTACCAGTCTGAACGTGTTGACATCCTTTATGAATATGGAAATACCACCACCTTTGGAGCTTCGGTCCAAGTTCTGTGGCTGAAAGGTGTGGAATGAGTTATAGCATTGTAGTGCAGGGATGCTTTCTGCTTCCTTGAACCAGGTCTCTGTTATAGCACAAATATTGATGCTCTCCATTTTAAGGAATACTTCAAGTGAGTGCATGTTGAGATTTAGATTTCTAGTGTTGAGCAGCATGACCCTCAGATTGCATTTGATTGTAGCTCTTATAGTGGTAATTTGGTCTTTGGAACACCACCTAAAAAAGGCACTATAGGGGTGGCAAGAGGCCTGGCCAGTATCCAGAAGCCTAAGTGTGACAGATGCAGGCCATCTCTTGCAAAGCGTTGAGGTCTGTCAGTCATGTCATCCCAGGCAGACAGATACTGGATCCCTTTAGAATGACACCTGAAACTTAGCCAATTGTTGAAAACAATCATTTTCTGCTTGTACTGTGGTATCATTCTGGGTGATGGTAGGAGGCTGCTTAGGGCTAGGGTCATACCCACCTGGGCTACATAATCCAAGAGCTCCTCCATGTTTGTTTTCATTTAGTTCAGGGAGGTACATCTCAGGTCATTCACATCCACATGTACAATAACAGAGTCATATTTCTACCTGTTGTTGAGGGACCTGAGTGCATGTATGTGGCAGATTCTGACACCTGAAAGGCAGCTGACAGTTACTTTCTCCTTATTCAGCCTAGTGAGTGGGACATCAGTGAGCCTCACTATCGAGTCATCTATGACTAGTGTGTTGGGCATGTTGCTTTGCCTTAGGGGCTTTAGTTGAGTGGCACACTGTTTAGGAGAGTTATGTATCTCGTGATTAGTGTTATGTTGTGATGTTTCTGCCTTGGAGGTCTTTGCTGTTTGGGTAGATTTTTATTGAGAGTCTCCGCGAAGGTGGGTGTGTGGTTTGTGTTTTTATGTGAAGGCAGCATTGGTGTGTGTTCTGGAGGGATATGTGTTCCATGTGGTGTGGTGTCAGTGTTGACTTTCTCCTCTTGGTCAGCTATTCCAGTCTTGGCTGAAGAGTGGGTGGCTTCCAATTTGGATATATAAGTGCATCTCTTACAAGTCTTAGTGTTGGGAGGTAAGAGGAGAATGTTGTCAGTGTACATGAGGCAGTTGCTACATTGCCTCATGATGCCCAAGTTCACCAGATTAATAGGAAAAAGCACAGGGAACTGACCTTTAGACATGCCTGGAAATGTTTCCTTGTAGAACATTTAGTGCTGGTAGCACTTTTGTGTGCTACAATAATTGCTACAAGATGTCTGGTAAAGTGCTAGACTAATAAACTGGTAAATGTGCAGGAGAGGAGAAAACTAGCAGATCTAAGGGAAAAATTGAAGAGCAGACTTTCTGGCATCACTCAAACAGTCCTGGATACAGCAAAACTGTATCTGGACTAGACTAGTTACAGGAAAGGTGGGAAACAGGTGGAAATACAGGCTTTTAAACCAGAAAGTTGAAAGAGATGGAAAAACTGCCCAAACAGCCAATAAACTACCATTGCTGGGCCAGAAATCACTCCTCTTGTGGTAGACAGGCTACCTAGTGCTTACCACTCCCACTAATAAGCTAGCAGGCTTCTCTCCAACACAGAAAGGCTTAGGGGGCTCAGAAGCTTACAAACAGTCCTGGATACAGCAAATCTGTATCTGGACAAGCCTAGTTACAGGAAAGGCAGGAAACAAGTGCAAAGGTGAGCTTTTAAACCAGAAAGTTGAAAGAGATGGGAAAAAAAACTGCCCACACGGCCAGTAAACTACAATTTCTGGGCCAGAAACCACTCATCTTGTGGTAGAAAAGGCTACCTAGTGCTTACCACTCCCACTGATAAGCTAGAAGACTTCCTCCAACACAGAAAGGCTTGGGGGGGGGGCTCAGAAGCTTACAAATAGTTCTGGATACAGCAAATCTTTACCTGGACTAGGCTAATTACAGGAAATGTGGAAAACGGGCAAACGTGGTCTTTTAAACCAGAAAGTTGAAAGAGATGGAAAAACTGCCCAAACGGCCAATAAACTACAATTTCTGGGCCAGAATCCACACATCTTGAGGTAGGTCAGCTACCTAGTGCTTAGCACTCCCACTGGTAAGCTAAAAGGCTTCCCTCCAACAAAGAAAGGCTTGGGTGCTCAGAAGCTTACAGACAGTCCTGGATACAGCAAATCTGTATCTGGACTAGACTAGTTACAGGAAAGATGGGAAACAAGCGCAAATGCAGGCTTTTAAACCAGAAAGTTAAAGAGATAGAAAAAACTGTTATGGGGTGCTAATAGGTTAAAAAAAGTACAGGAAAAAAATTCAAAATATTGGATGACGTAATTCAGAAGGAGGGAGAAAACATTTGGGACCTCTGTATATGGGGATTGTGACAAAAAGTATTGATGATAAGGAGGAGGAGCTGAAGATGCCAAATAGGTTTATAATCAGACATGATAAACAGTAGTGTGAGGAAATTAAAATTTCCACAGAAGCTGTCAGAGGAAAAACTGCATGGAAAAAAATTCTTATCACAAGAAAGTAGATATGAGTATCAAAGCTGACAGGGGAGTTTGAGGGAATAAGCAGGCATGGGACAAAATACTTGGGTATTACAAAGTAGAAGTTGAAGACAGGAATAATTATTTGCACATCAATCAACAACTCCTTCAGTGATTTGTCCATCTATGTTCAAGCAATTCACTGACATCAAAATGAAGGCTTTCCTCCAGCAGCCCCTTCAACAGTCTGCCCATGTATGAACAAGCACTTCACTATCATTAAAATGAAACATTTCTGACAAACGACCCCTCAGTATCTTGCCCATGTATGTACAGGCACTTCACTAATATCAAAATGAAACATTCCCCCAACGATCACTTCAGTAGTTTGTCCATGTATGTCACTCACATATACATATACTCACACACACAATTTAAGTACTTACCTTCTTCCCACATCCTGGCATTAGCACACATAGAGCCTGAAAAAAATATTTTAAAATAAAAAAAAAATCAGTTTGCTCATGCTTCCTCTTCCACATTAACTACTTTCTTCACCTTAGCTCAGGCTTCCTCAGTCACATGAGGCAGCCTGAGCTAATAGGAAGTGCTCCTCATTGCATCACACAGCAGCCTGTGAGTTGCTCATTGAGAGCCACTTCTGTCATTGCTGAATGCTGATGATCAAACCCAATTAATGATTATGAAGCCTAATGCTGGGTTGTTTTCAAAATATTGTAAGCAGAATTTTGTATTTATTTGGATGCACATACGCAGAGTTCCAAGGACCCAGAACACAACAGATAGTCAACTATTATTTTTAATTTACTAAATGCAAAATTTATCCCACATTGTTACAAATTCACTAATAGCTCATTTTCTAGGCATTGCAGTATTTAATGCCTGCTCAAGTATTACTCAATGACAGTAGCTGATTTTGTACACTTTCACAATAAATGCCACATGAAGCATATATTCCCATTCCAAAAGATGGTGCTCACATAGCCTGTGCATTTCTACAGTGTATTCAAGTATGCTTTCATCTAAATATCAAGTTCCCTTACGAAATCTAATATAGTCTGCAGTGACTAATGTTTGGAGATGAAATCATTTTGCAAACTCTTTACAATAGAATGTACCCAAAGTTTCCACCAAAAAAAATGGCCACAACTCATTTTGCTATCCTTTTCAACAATGCATAAACTAACTAATTATCTAGCTAACTAACAAATAATTAAACAAGCAAATAGAAAACTAAATCAATGAATAAAGAACCTTTGCATAATTTTTAAACAATTTCCCTGGTGCCAGAAAGCTATCAAACAGTCCCTATGTTTAATGCTTAAGCTTTACAGGCACTAATATCTGCATTTCAACATTAGAGGCATTTAGCTGCAGTTTGGAGGAAGATTAGCACTCCTGGTTAGAACTTTAGACATTTGTCATTGGTTCTTTCACTTTTCATTGTTTGTTTTGTACTGCACGGGTGGGGAGCCAACAGTGTCTTATTCTAAGACTCAAAGTTGTGCTTATGTTCACAAGCTAAAAGCTAAACAAAGTAGCATTTTGACTCAATTCTGCATCCAGTAAATAGGAAAGTACCTTTATTTTACTGCTCTTAGTGACCTAGGTGTTTCAATCAGTTTTGAGTGGATTCTTTCATTTTTTTCTGAATTATTCCAATGTTTTCTAAGTTACAGGTATTGCCTAAAATGTTTTAACCATTTGCACTGCATTTTAAGTGGTTTCTGTGCTGTGACTAGTTAAATCTGTTTTGAGTAGTTTCTGGCTGTTTTTTTTGCATCCTTACTGTGTTTTACTGAATTTGATGTTACAGCAGTTAATTGATGTCATATTACAGTTTACACTGAATATCAAATGTTTTCTGCACTGTTGATAGAATTAATCAGCACTGCTGCATTTATTTACTGTTTTAGTCAAACAGACAGTTTTGGCACGGTATGTGAATGTGAGTGAGGTGGTTAGTTAGTAAGTTAGAGATTATTCTGGTGGCAGCAGGGTGATTGCTGCAGTTTGAGAGAAGATAACACTGTTGGTTAGAGCTTTGTTTTTCATTGGTTTGTTCATTTTCCCTGTTTACTCTATATTGTATAGAGCTATGTTTAGTGCAATGGGGTTGATAAGCGCATTCCATAAACAAAGCTACTTTCAGTTATAACTTTTCCTAATAAAACCAACTCATCCAAATCCTATCAGTAAACAGGCCCTTGCTACATACAGGTGCTGCAAGTTGTGTATAGCTGAATAATGCCCAGAGATGATTATATAGCTCTCTAAAAATTGCTTGTAGCCCTCCCAGCAGGGTTACATTGCACAACTTAGCCCACAGCCACTACAAATAAGCTAAATACAACTACTATGCAAAGTTCCAGGGCTATGCTTACCATAGTCACATATAAGCTCAAATTAAGTATTTACCTAAACAGGCATTCATATGCAACTATACTATCTCCCAATAAACCCATATGTACTTTAATAGACCATAAATTATATTTTATTTCAGCTATGCAACTCTGAAATCACATCAAGTTTTACTTCTCTCTAGACCAAATGGAAAGTCAGCCTATTTGTTTTCCTCTGTTGCCAGCCTCATATCATTAGATTTCCTGAAGCAGCATAAAACTGCCCTACACTCACAGGTGATGAACTCCAACTAAACAGAAGTAACTCTGAGAGATGCAAATATTTAAGTGATACGGAGAACTCACACTCACAAAAAATCACAGACTGTGAGTATTGTTTTAACAAAACACAATCTGCACCCAGCCCTGACAAATAATGATATGACATAAAGAAATCTTTACCAAAGCCTTGTAGTTCCATAAAGATTAATTCTCAGCAAAAATCAAAATAAAACATTGCAGCACATAAATTCCACATTTAACATACAGTCACAGCAAGACACCTTCTAAATGCCAGTACACCTGACTACCCCGTGAACAAAAATGCATTAGTGCCTATTAATTTCATAGTGAGACACACTGATCCCCAACTCATTAGGCTTGACAAAGACATGGTAACAGTGTGTTGACATCACAAGAGACCTTAGGACCCTTCCACCAGACAAATTTAACTATGACGTGGTACATGTGCATGTTGCAGTGGCTGATTTTAGATAAAAAAAATAAAAAAATAAAAAAAACCTTAAGGAGATCCAAAGAGACATGTCTAAGCTCTCAATTGATGCCACAAATGAAGGCAGGGCCTTGACATTGTGCAGAATCCTCCATTCTTCATGAATGATGTCTAGGTGGATAGAAAAGATGTTTAGTTTTGACAATTGGCTAAATAATTGATGTCATTCTGTATGTGTCAGCATGGGACAAGATGCTTGACAGTCCTACTTGCTTTTTAAAGGTTATTCTGTACCTCTCATTTAAAAGCTTCAACATATTGGCTATAGTATTTTCTGCTCCACAGTGCATTTTAGGCCAAGTTCAGTTAATAAGCAATCCAATGTAGTAAACATATCTATACCAAAACAGGATCAAATTAAGGTATCTCTAATCAGTGCTAGAGGTCTGAACAACAAACTACTCATCAATGAGGTACTTCTGCATTTGAATGGTATCCATATAGGTGTAATAAATGAAACATGGTTTAAATAACTCTAAAGCACTCCCTCCATATCTGGTTTTAGTGCATACCATATCTTTAGACTCAATGACAACTTTGGTGGCATGTCCAGAACTGTCAGAGGCCAACCACATCAAGCAGGATTCCATTAGACCCACAAAAGGAACTTAATTAACTCCAAATCACACTCAACAAAATTAATTATCAATGTATCTCCTGTAACAGGGCATCTTCCATTACTCTGGAAGTTCAGGTCAGTTTCCTAAGCATCGCATATGAACTACCTGTAAATAAGAATTCTATAATTCTGGGATTCTTTAACTATCCATCAGTTGACTGGAATAAGTCCACCTCCAAAATAGAATAAGGTCAGATGTTTTGAGATCAAATAAAAAAAACAATGAATCAGATTTTAATAACCCAACTAACAAGAAGTGCAAATATTACTGCCCTGAAGCTTACAAATGTAGCATCATATTGCAGAATTCCATTTGTAACTTCCTCTTCAATTAAGTCAGGCTTTAAGCCAGTAACATTCTACCTCAAACTATCCAAATCCCCTAAAAGCAGCATATGTGAATACAATGACTACAAGAGCAGAAATCTCAAATTCTGTAATAACGTGCCAAAATACATATACAAGAACATCACTCCAGCCATTACCTCAGCAGATAGATTCATAATAGATTGCTATGCCATCATAAATAAATGTACAGAACTGGGAGCACCCTCCAGA
Organism: Protopterus annectens; assembly: GCF_019279795.1. NCBI lineage: Eukaryota > Metazoa > Chordata > Ceratodontiformes > Protopteridae > Protopterus > Protopterus annectens. The sequence continues at coordinate 487,030,660 of NC_056737.1, read as the reverse complement.
TTCAAATACAACAGAAATATTTAGAAATCATCCAAGTGGTCTACTTTCATAAATAAAATCTTCAATAAAAAGAAAAAAGAAAAAAAAAACAACATATGAGAGTACAGAGCACATCTAAAGATCCCCAAATTTAAGGAAAATACGAGGATGTTAACTAAAAAAGAACAGAAGGTTTAGGATTTTTGCATGAAAGTGTTTGCATTAATCTTTTTATAAACCAGACTTTGAAGAATGTTCCCTCAGGCAGTCAGCAATTGTTAAAAATTATGCTTGGAAATATTGGGAGACCAAATTGCTAAGTATGGAAATTATTCTGTTGAACAGGGACACAGGATCTGAATTTCCTAAACATAGTAAGGCCTCGCTAAGCTTAATGCTATTGGCTTCCAAACAGTAATTACTCGAAATAAGAAATAAACATTTATGCCAACTGTAACCAAAGTACTGAATATTGTAAAGGAGATAAAAATGTTCAAGGAGGAGGTGGAGGAGAAGGGAAAATTAAAATAAAACAGGACTTAGTAATTTATTTAATGTTGGAGTAAATATTTGTTAATAAAGAAATATATATATATATATATATATATATATGTATAATAAGATCAGAGTCGGGTAGGTACAATGGCATATGTCAGTACCTTGCATAAAAAAATCCAAAGCAACCAGAATATCCCAAAATGTTCAGTCGTATTTAAAACGTTGCTATCACCCTCAACTGCCCTTCAGCACAACGGTAGTACAATCCACCAGCAGCTTTCACTTCGCTATGAATGAAAAATTGTAACACACATTCAGCATATTTAAAATGTTACTTTCACCCTCCGCTGCCCTTCGGCGCAATGATAATACAATCCACCAGCAGTTTTCACTTCACTGTGGATAAATCAAGGTGACACTCGTTCTGCATTCCTTAAAAGTTTTATTTAAATAAAAGTTGGCTAGTGCTTTCACCCGTAGGCTTCCTCAGGCCATTACAGCATATACTCAAAGTTAATACATTTATATACTATTTCCTAGCATTAACACTGAGGTCACTTCCTGCTGTTACGCTAATTAAAATACAACTAATATCTAATGGCATAGTAAAGCCTTAATAAAATAATTAAATCCATGCATAATAAATAAATAGATATTTTTAAATATTTATATACATAAATAACTTGTAGTATGTATATATGTTTTTATAAAATTCATATATTCAAAGTTAATACTTTTATATATTATTTCCTAGCGGTAACACTGGGGTCACTTCCTTTAATGCTAGGAAATAGTATATAAATGTATTAACTTTGAATATATGCTGTAATGGCCTGAGGAAGCCTACAGGTGAAAGCGCTAGCCAACTTTTATTTAAATAAAACTTTTAAGGAACGCAGAACGAGTGTCACCTTGATTTATCCATAGTGAAGTGAAAACTGCTGGTGGATTGTATCATCATTGCGCCGAAGGGCAGCAGAGGGTGAAAGTAACACTTTAAATAAGCAGAATGTGTGTTACAATGTTTCATTCATAGCGAAGTGAAAGCCGCTGGTGGATTGTACTACCGTTGTGCCGAAGGGCAGTTGAGGGTGATAGTAACGTTTTAAATAGGACTGGACATTTTGGGATATTCTGGTTGCTTTGGATTTTTTATGCAAGGTACTGACATATGCCATTGTACCTACCCGACTCTGATCTTATTATATTGCTGTGTTGTCTTTATAGGGCGAGGTACTAACGAAGTAGTGACAGTTCTTTTGTTCTTATATATATATATATATATATATATATAGGTCCACTATGTAATCTCGAAATACTGAAATCCCGAAAATCAGTATTTCAAAATTACATAGCTGAAAACACAAGCACAACTCAAAATTCTGAAAACACACAACCGTGAAATTCAAAATGCCGAAACTACGCTACACATACAGTACACACATAAACAAACACAAAACTCCTCCACAATCAAATAAATGCATCTACACCATAGATAAGCAGGGGGACAAGTCACCCTGCACCCCACCCCCCTACTTATATATTCTAACTCCGAGATCGCACAAACAGAATAACAAACGAAACTCACACACACAGATCTTACAGTCCCTCACACACATCACAGTCACAACACACACTTACACATACTAAATCCCCTAACCAACACATTTACACACACAAACCTACCTAAATTTAACTGATACATCCACACACCGCACCAGCGGAAGTGGAAATTCAACATCTCCGTGATTCAGGATTTTGAATTTCGCACTTCTGACAGTTTCGGAACTTTGAGTTTTCGGCTATGTAATTTCAAAATACTGAATTTTGGGATTTCATTATTTCGAAATTACATAGTGGATACATATATAGATATATATATATATATGTATATATATATATATATATATATATATATATATATATATATATATATATATATATATATGTATCTATTTATATATAAATGTAGGTCCACTATGTAATCTCGAAATACTGAAATCCCAAAATTCAGTATTTCAAAATTACATAGCTGAAAACCCAAGCACAACTCAAAATTCTGAAAACACACAACCGTGAAATTCAAAATGCCAGAACTATGCTACACATACATTACACACATAAACAAACACAAAACTCTTCCCACAATCAAAAAAATGCATCTACACCATAAATAAGCAGGGGGGCAAGCCCCCCTGCACCCCCCATGTGGGGCTGTGCCCCCACCCCCCACTTATATACTCAAACTCCGAGATCACACAAACAGAATCACAAATGAAACTCACACACACACACATCTTACAGTCCCTCACACACACACATCACAGTCACAACACACACTTACACACACTAAAGCCCCTAACCAACACATTTACATACACAAGCCTACCTAAATTCAACTGATACATCCACACACCGTACCAGCGAAAGCGGAAATTCAACATCTCCGTGCGTCAGGATTTTGAATGTTGCACTTCTGCCGGTTTCGGAACTTTGAGTTTTCGGCTATGTAATTTCGAAATACTGAATTTTGGGATTTCAGTATTTCAAAATTACATAGTGAATGGATCCATATATATATATATATATATATATATATATATATATATATATATATATATATATATGGATTCCTATTACAAGAACAAAAATTCACAACTTCGAACTTGTAATAGGAAGCCTCACTTACGCGAAATTCACTTTAATGAAAGTGAACTTCCGCGAAAGTGCACTTCACCGAAAGTACCGCAGCACAGTGGAGGACATAAAAAAACAACTTATGTCCTCCACTATGTTCCGATACACATGAACCTTAGGGTTAGGGCACAGGTTAGGGTAAGGGGATAGTTAGTAAAGCTATCCCCTTACCCTAACCCATGCTCTAACCCTAAGGATCGTGACTATCGCACCATAGTGGAGGACATTGCTATGTCCTTCACTGTGCTGCAGTCGTCATGGACCTTGGTGTTAGGGCACGGGTCATGGTAAGGGGATAGCCCTATGGGCTATCACCTTACCATGACCCATGCCCTAACCCTAAGGTCCATGAGTACTGCACGAAAGTTCAGTACAATGCCCGTTCATGTTTCAGTTAAGTGCTCGTGTTTCGATTAAGTGCACTTTCGCTGCAGTGTGCATACACTATTTCAAAATAGTGAACCTTCGATCTAGTGTATGGAATCCATATAAATATATATATATATATATATATATATATATATATATATATATATATATATATATATATATCTGTTAGAAAACTAACTGCCAGACAACCTGATAAACACTCCGTAGTCAAATCCAAGATAAAAGTAATAAGATAAATGAACTGATAAGGACGAAGTGAAACAGGCTAGCAATACCAATAGAAACGTAGTTTATTCACAGATGTCTAGACATAGATAAGCACTTTCGCTTGAGAAGCATCATCAGATCTTTAATACATACACCTTTAAAACACAGTGCTATATATATAGCTTCAATATATGTATAGCCCAATCAAAACTTGTATCCAATTAAGACTTTTAAAGTAATATTATATAATAATAAAGAACAAACTACTCCACATACACTTATTACAGAATTTATATATTATTTTAAAATGATACTATAAAAACAACTACCTAAACTATAGTGTTTAAAAATAAATCACTTCTATGTGCTATTAAACAAAATACCTTAGCTGGTATATCAAAAACAAGACACTTCTACAGACTGTACTTATTATGAAATTTATGTAAGTATAATTAATACTTTCATATATGAAAGCTTGAACATTACATATGAACATATAACACATCTCCTATCCTTCTATAAATGTGTATATGCTGAAATATTATACAGTACTATGAATATATATGGACTTATATGTGCAAAGAATAAATATGTACAAAAGATTAGCATAAATAGTGTATTGATATATAAAAATTTCAAAAACTAATATTTAACCTGTTATAGAAAACAGAACTATAAAGGACATTATTTTATAGGTCAATGTTCTTAATGATTATTTGATATTCTTACGTCTTCTTAGTACTTGTTTAATAGATGCCCTTTCATTAAGTCCCATGCCTCTATCTGCTCTTAACTTTATAATCCAATTGCCCTCTCTACACTCTGTGTAATTCCTGATATCTCCATCATGGGTACTAGGAATTACTACTTCCAGGGCTCTGAATAAAAACCTATGTGTATCTCCATGTTGTACAATGTGTTTGGCCAATGCATTATGTGCTGAGCCCTTTTTGATATGATAAATATGCTCACGAATCCTGTCTCTAAAAGTTCTATTGGTTTCCCAACATAAAAGGAGGAACAGGTCTGGCATACTGCCAGATAAACTAAATGGGATGTCATACAATTGGCTATCACTGATGTTTTAAACTTCTTGAGTAGATCTGGATGGAAAAATTCACTATTTTTATCACTGTAGGTACAAAAATTGCAATGGCCACATGGTTCAGTACATCCAGCATCAAATATCAAATTTTTATCTTTAGGATAGCACAGTAGTCTTCTTAGATTTTTCTTATTTCTAAACAAAAAGTGTGGTTTCTCTCCAACTATCTTTTTTAAACTGTCATCTGTTTGTAGAACAGACAAACGTCTGCTTATAATATCTGTAATTTCTGTATGATCAGAAGTAAAAAATGATGAAATCTTAACTAAAGGTGGAGTAGAAACAATACCAGTAATATTGTTGGTTACTGTAGGTCCAAAATAAGGGGCAGCTACATCTTGCCATAGGGCAGGAACCAAACATAATTGTTCTGTAATTTCTGCTTCTTTGTAGCCTTTCTCTAACAACTTCATTTTGAGGCTATCCAGTTCATGTGTCAATCCAGCATCTGAGGGATTCAATCTAGAGGCCCTAATGCCCTGCCCCTTGATCATATTCCTAAATACATATGTAGGATGCATGCTAGACCTCAATAAAAGTGTGTTACTATAGCATGGTTTCCGGTATATACCAGTATTAATCAAGCCAGATGGTAGTTTCTCTATATACTAGTCTAAAAAGTCTATCCTGGTACATGATTTATTCATAGTAAACTTTAAAAAATCCGTTAAACTATTCATTTTTGATAGCAATGTATCCAACTGCTGTATTTGGCCAACCCATCGAACAAACAGGTCATCGACAAAACATCAGTAAAACTTGACATGTTCTCTAAATTCAGTGACCTGAAATAAAGTGGTTTCCTCCCAATGTGCCAAGAACATGTTCGCATAACTGTTCGCACATGGGGTGCCCATGGCCACCCCGTCTTGCTGCCTATATATATTGTCACCAAACATGAACAGGTTATTTTCCAACACAAGCTCTAAAAAGTAAGAAATTAAGTCTATCTGTACTATCGAATATTCACTATGTCCTTTCAAATATTTTACAATATACTGAATACCAAGTTCATTCAGAGTAATGGTGAACAATGATTGGACATCAAATGTGACAAAAACCATGTCTTCTGTATTACCTACTCCTTTCAAACAATCCTATAATTCAATAAGGAACTGCTTTGTGTTTCTCAGTACATAACAATTATTATTCAAAATCGATCTCAAATGTTTCTCTACATACACTGATAAGTGCTCAGTGACCCATCCACTACCAGCAACAATTGGTCTCATGGGAGGGTCACATGTATTCTTGTGGATCTTGGGAAGGCCATGTATCACAGGAATAAGAGGAGCTTTTATTAGCAAGTATTCAAATAATTCCTTATCAGTGACTCCACCTTTTTGCATGTCCAACAGCATGTCCATGACATACCTTATTGTTTCTTGAACTTGTTCTCTTGTAACTATTTTATAATATCCATCTTCCAAGAGACTGTCCATGGACCTAACATATTGGCTGGTGTCCATGACAACTATTCTACCTCCCTTGTCAGCAGGCCTAATTATGATGGAAGATTCTGATTGTAAATATTTCAAGCACTGCCTCTCTTTATAATTAAGATTGTCCTTTTGCCCATGTTTTTTTACATCTATTCAGGTTATCATAATATTCAAATAATTCCTCTAAAGTGAGTTTGAAGTATGCCTCAACTAAAGGATGATTTATTGGAACAAATTGACTTAAACTTCTAAAATTGTATGGTTTACTACTCTGTATATGCATAGTGCTTATATCTTGTTGACCAAAAATTAACTTCAACATAACATTCCTACAGAAGACTTTTAAGTCTGTAACTGTGACTACCTAATTACTAGAGCTTCTAGGAATAAAGCTCAGGCCTTTATTTAATAAACTTATTTCATCTTGAGAGAGTATATGTGTAGAAATATTACATATCAGCGAGTCCAAGCTTTCACTCACATTAGCTTGTGGCCCTATTTGATCATTGAGGATTGTGTGCTTTAAACTACTACAATTCAATGATTGTTGCCATTCCCCCACATTTTCTTTATAGTCTGTTGGGGTAGATACTCCCCTGAGTGCTTCCTTTTTTATCGGCCACGACTCATGGAACGTGCTCTTCTCATCCCCTTGTCTATATGAACTGGCAAGGGAAAAGAAATATCACCTGCTCTGCTAAAACTGTCAGTAGTTTTATTAAAAACTTTCGGTCTAACAACAGTTTGTGTCGTATGAATAGGTTGATTCTTCATTACCCGTACTTCAGGGTATAAATTCCCTGTCTTGGGGGCAGTAGTTATAGCATCCGTAGTCATGTCTGTGGCATCATTACTGGCCTGTATGCCAGGTTCAATTGAAGCCTTCTCTATTATTAATACTTCATCATGTAACTCCCCACTTTTACCAGTGTCATCAGTATTAGCTGTACTCAGTGACTCACTATGAGTATCATTATTATTATTCCTAAAATTTCCATGCACATTTAAGTCATTGTTCGTACTATTAACACGGTCCTTAAAAGGACCTTTCATATTATCATCAATTACATTCTGTCCATGCCTGGGCCACATGAAAACGTGGTCCAGGCTAAAGTCATTGGTGTCTCTTATAATCTTGTTCTTCTTTTGTTGTAGGAGTTTTCGCTCAAACGCTAAGACCTCATCTAGTAAACTTTCAAACAACAGTTGCACCATGACATTTGAAAAGTTATCAAAAATAAAATGCTGTTTTGACTTGATCGTTTCAGTCATTATAGCCTCTTCAGGTTGAAAATAGTCTATTAATAACCACAAATATTTCCTGCTTACCTCGAGATTAAGTTGTTGCCAACGAGAAAGCAGGTCCGGGTGTTGCGCTCCTTGGCTGGGCATGTTAAAAACTATGAGACCCCTCGGAACAATCTTTTCATCAAGACAATACTGCAGGTGTAGTCTCTGAGTCTGGAGCCATTTCAACTTAAGAAAATCCCTCTCCAATTCATCTAGTGACTTCTGTAGTCTCTCTAGATCTGCTGTCGTGTTGCTGATATCATCAATGGAGGCGGGTGTTTCAAACTGCCATGAAGTACTCCTCGAACAGTCCAAGTAATCAAGGAACCTCTTGTGCAAGGCTTCATTGACACTATCTCCCTTTCTGGGATTGTAGTCGAGCTCGATACAGGCTGTACTCTGCATATTCCTGCTCAGGTGACGGCAGTTATAAAAAACAAGAAATAATAAAACTGTTAGAAAACTAACTGCCAGACAACCTGATAAATACTCTGTTGCCAAATCCAAGACAAAAGTAATAAGATAAATGAACTGATAAGGATGAAGTGAAACAGGCTAGCAATAGCAATAAATACATAGTTTATTCACAGGTGTCTAGACATAGATAAGCGCTTTCGCTTGAGAAGCATCATCAGATCTTTAATACATACACCTTTAAAACACAGTGCTATATATATAGCTTCAATATATGTATAGCCCAATCAAAACTTGCATCCAATTAAGACTTTTAAAGTAATACTATATAATAATAAAGAACAAACTACTCCACATACACTTATTACATAATTTATATATTATTTTAAAATAATACTATAAAAACAACTACCTAAACTATAGTGTTTAAAAATAAATCACTTCTACGTGCTATGAAACAAAAAACCTAAGCTGGTATATCAAAAGCAAGACACTTCTACAGACTGTACTTATTATGAAATTTATATAAGTATAATTAATACTTTCATATATGAAAGCTTGAACATTACATATAAACATATAACACATCTCCTATCCTTCTATAAATGTGTATATGCTGAAATATTATACAGTACTATGAATATATATGGACTTATATGTGCAAAGAATAAATATGTACAAAAGATTAGCATAAATAGTGTTTTGATATATAAAAAAATTAAAAACTAATATTTAACCTGTTATAGAAAACAGAACTATAAAGGACATTATTTTACAGGTCAATGTTCTTAATGATTATTTGATATTCCTATGTCTTTTCAAATGTCATGGTGCAACCGTTGTTTGAAAGTTTACTAGATGAGGTCTTAGCGTTTGAGCGAAAACTCCTACAACAAAAGAAGAACAAGATTATAAGAGACACCAATGACTTTAGCCTGGGCCACGTTTTCATGTGGCCCAGGCATGGACAGAATGTAATTGATGATAATATGAAAGGTCCTTTTAAGGACCGTGTTAATAGTACGAACAATGACTTAAATGTGCATGGAAATTTTAGGAATAATAATAATGATACTCATAGTGAGTCACTGAGTACAGCTAATACTGATGACACTGGTAAAAGTGGGGAGTTACATGATGAAGTATTAATAATAGAGAAGGCTTCAATTGAACCTAGCATACAGGCCAGGAATGATGCCACAGACATGACTACGGATGCTATAACTACTGCCCCCAAGACAGGGAATTTATACCCTGAAGTACGGGTAATGAAGAATCAACCTATTCATATGACACAAGCTGTTGTTAGACCGAAAGTTTTTAATAAAACTACTGACAGTTTTAGCAGTGCAGGTGATATTTCTTTTCCCTTGCCAGTTCATATAGACAAAGGGATGAGAAGAGCACGTTCCATGAGTCGTGGCCGACAAAAAAGGAAGCACTCAGGGGAGTATCTACCCTACCAGACTATAAAGAAAATGTGGGGGAATGGCAACAATCATTGAATTGTAGTAGTTTAAAGCACACAGACCTCAATGATCAAATAGGGCCACAAGCTAATGTGAGGGAAAGCTTGAACTCGCTGATAAGTAATATTTCTACACATATACTCTCTCAAGATGAAATAAGTTTATTAAATAAAGGCCTGAGATTTATTCCTAGAAGCTCTAGTAATTTAGTAGACACAGTTACAGACTTAAAAGTCTTCTGTAGGAATGTTATGTTGAAGTTAATTTTTGGTCAACAAGATACAAGCACTATGAATATACAGAGTAGTAAACCATACAATTTTAGAAGTTTAAGTCAATTTGTTTCAATAAATCATCCTTTAGTTGAGGCATACTTCAAACTCACTGAAGAGGAATTATTTGAATATTATGATAACCTGAATAGATGTAAAAAACATGGGCAAAAGGACAATCTTAATTATAAAGAGAGGCAGTGCTTGAAATATTTACAATCAGAATCTTCCATCATAATTAGGCCTGCTGACAAGGGAAGTAGAATAGTTGTCATGGACACCAGCCAATATGTTAGGTCCATGGACAGTCTCTTGGAAGATGGATATTATAAAATAGTTACAAGAGAACAAGTTCAAGAAACAATAAGGTATGTCATGGACATGCTGTTGGACATGCAAAAAGGTGGAGTCATTGATAAGGAATTATTTGAATACTTGCTAATAAAAGCTCCTCTTATTCCTGTGATACATGGCCTTCCCAAGATCCACAAGAATACATGTGACCCTCCCATGAGACCAATTGTTGCTGGTAGTGGATGGGTCACTGAGCACTTATCAGTGTATGTAGAGAAACATTTTCGATCGATTTTGAATAGTAATTGTTATGTACTGAGAGACACAAAGCAGTTCCTTATTGAATTATAGGATTGTTTGAAAGGAGTAGGTAATACAGAAGACATGGTTTTTGTCACATTTGATGTCCAATCATTGTTCACCATTATTCCGAATGAACTTGGTATTCAGTATATTGTAAAATATTTGAAAGGACATAGTGAATATTCGATAGTACAGATAGACTTAATTTCTTACTTTTTAGAGCTTGTGTTGGAAAATAACCTGTTCATGTTTGGTGACAATATATATAGGCAGCAAGACGGGGTGACCATGGGCACCCCATGTGCGAACAGTTATGCGAACATGTTCTTGGCACATTGGGAGGAAACCACTCTATTTCAGGTCACTGAATTTAGAGAACATGTCAAGTTTTACTGACATTTTCTCGATGACCTGTTTGTTCTATGGGTTGGCCAAATACAGCAGTTGGATACATTGCTATCAAAAATGAATAGTTTAACGGATTTTTTAAAGTTTACTATGAATAAATCATGTACCAGGATAGACTTTTTAGACTTGTATATAGAGAAACTACCATCTGGCTTGATTAATACTGGTATATACCGGAAACCATGCTATAGTAACACACTTTTATTGAGGTCTAGCAAGCATCCTACATATGTATTTAGGAATATGATCAAGGGGCAGGGCATTAGGGCCTCTAGATTGAATCCCTCAGATGCTGGATTGACACATGAACTAGATAGCCTCTAATGAAGTTGTTAGAGAGAGGCTACAAAGAAGCAAAAATTACAGAACAATTATCTTTGGTTCCTGCCCTACGGCAAGATGTAGCTGCCCCTTATTTTGGACCTACAGTAACCAACAATATTACAGGTATTGTTTCTACTCCACCTTTAGTTAAGATTTCATAATTTGTTACTTCTGATCATACAGAAATTAGAGATATTATAAGCAGAGGTTGGTCTGTTTTACAAACAGATGACAGTTTAAAAAAGATAGTTGGAGAGAAACCACACTTTTTGTTTAGAAATAAGTAAAATCTAAGAAGACTACTGTGCTATCCTAAAGATAAAAATTTGATATTTGATGCTGGATGTACTGAACCATGTGGTCATTGCAATTTTTGTACCTACAGTGATAAAAATAGTGAATTTTTCCATCCAGATCTATTCAAGAAGTTTAAAACATCAGTGATAGCCAATTGTATGACATCCCATTTAGTTTATCTGGCAGTATGCCAGACCTGTTCCTCCTTTTATGTTGGGAAACCAATAGAACTTTTAGAGACAGGATTCGTGAGCATATTTATCATATCAAAAAGGGCTCAACACATAATGCATTGGCCAAACACATTGTACAACATGGAGATACACATAGGTTTTTATTCAGAGCCCTGGAAGTAATAATTCCTAGTACCCGTGATGGAGATATCAGGAATCACACAGAGTATAGAGAGGGCAATTGGATTTTAAACTTAAGATCAGATAGAGGCTTGGGACTTAATGAAAGGGCATCTGTTAAACCAGTACTAAGAAGATGTAGGAATATCAAATAATCATTAAGAACATTGACCTGTAAAATAATCTCCTTTATAGTTCTGATTTCCATAACAGGTTAAATATTAGTTTTTATATTTTTTATATATCAATACACTATTTATGCTAATATTTTATGCATATTTATTCTTTGCACATATAAGTCCATATGTATTCATAGTACTATATAATATTTCAGCATATACACATTTATAGAAGGATAGGAGATATGTTATATGTTTATATGTAATGTTCAAGCTTTCATATATGAAAGTATTAATTATACTTATATAAATTTCATAATAAGTACGGTCTGTAGAAGTGTCTTGCTTTTGATATTCCAGCTTAGGTTTTTTGTTTCATAGCACATAGAAGTGATTTATTTTTAAACATTATAGTTTAGGCAGTTGTTTTTATAGTATTATTTTATAATAATATATAAATTCTGTAATAAGTGTATGTGGAGTAGTTTGTTCTTTATTATTATATAGTATTACTTTAAAAGTCTTAATTGGATGCAAGTTTTGATTGGTCTATACATATATTGAAGCTATATATATAGCACTGCGTTTTAAAGGTGTATGTATTAAAGATCTGATGATGCTTCTCAAGCGAAAGCACTTATCTGTGTCTTAGCCTGTTTCACTTCGTCCTTATCAGTTCGTTTATCATATATGTATATATATATATATATATATATATATATATATATATATATATATATATAAGTGTGTGTGTGTGTGTGTGTGTGTGTGTGTGTGTGTGTGTGTGTGTATATATATATATATATATACACAAGAAACTAGTAAAACATGTTTACAATGGTTTGTTTTCTTCTGTAACTGTACCCATGTCACTGGTAACACTGTGTGACTTTAATCAATGTGTTTAAAGAAAAATAATTTTAAATAGACTATTAGATCTGTTAGGCAGCCCATGAACTTTGCTTGGCATCTGAAGTCAAGCAGAGTTACACACCCTTCTTTAATCACGTTAGAAGACTGAGAAACAGAACTCAACAAAGTATAAACTGTTTTTAAATAGAAAAAAAAACTACTCTGTGCAAATCATTGTAAGTGCACTAACAAATAAATTTAGTACAAATTTTACTCATGGGACAACTATTCAAAGCCTTGTGATGCCATTATCTTTCACTCTCCCCCCACCACTAATGAGCATGTACTGAAAGAGGTGTCAAAGATTAAGAACAGCTCCTCTATGTGATAAGTTAACATATCATGCTGTTTGTTAAATAGTATTAAACATGCCCTCTGGGAAGCTCTCCACAAGTTACTTAACCTGAGTTTAGCTACAGGCTTAGTTCCAGAAATATTGGGTACATCACTGATGAAGCCACTCCATAAAGATGGCTCTAGCTCTATGATCTTGCAACTATAGGCTTGTTAGCCTAAACCTCTTAGTAAAGCCATAATATACATTACAACATACTTGATTGCCATTGACAATAAAAATATCATTAATCCTGATCTGCAGCAATTTGTTTTGTGAAAGATAGATCCTGCTTAATGAACCCAGTAAACCTCTTTGAAAACGTAACACAAGTTGTTGAGAGCAGTTGTACTATTCACTCAGCGTACCTTGATTTGGTCATGGCAGTTGACACCATCATCCATGCTAACATAATTA